>NC_048298.1:258644002-258744848 GCF_013100865.1 Trachemys scripta elegans | reverse complement strand
GGCTAGCTTGATTATCACTTCAAAAGTTTTTTTCTCTTAATTAATTGGCCTCTCAGAGTTGGTAAGACAACTCCCACCTGTTTATGCTCTCTGTATGTGTGTATATATATCTCCAAAATATATGTTCCATTCTATATGCATCCGAAGAAGTGGGCTGTAGTCCACGAAAGCTTATGCTCTAATAAATTTGTTAGTCTCTAAGGTGCCACAAGTACTCCTGTTCTTCTTTTTCCTGAAAATTCTGTATGCAGTGGGCATGTTGTAGCTTACCGTGAGGCTAGTCTGAGAATGACTTTCCCTGCAATCACAGTTCTGGGCTATTGTGACATGCTGACTCTTGGTCTGGGCATCTGAACTAGGAACCACAGAACCTGTCTCTGCTGTGCTTTCACCCTTCTACTTGGCCCAAGCAGTATAGAGAAGGAAATTGCCTGATTCAGATACGGAGAGGGCAATATCCAGATAGCAGAGGAGGGAACAGAGTAGATAGGAGCAAAAAGCCAAAGTGTGTGTGTGTGTGTGTGTGTGTGTCTGTCTGTCTGTCTGTGTGTGTGTAAAATAGGACTGGAGGTTGGCAGGGCAGAGGGGGAAAAGAGGGAAACTGGGATTGATTGTTACGGTGAAGGGGAGACTGGGACTGATTGGATAAGGAGAAGACTGGAAAACAGCAGTGGTGACTGGGAATCAGTACCTGTGAATGGGAACTGATATTGGATGAAGAGCCTGAGGCAAGACTGGCGGAGAAAGAGATTGAGATTGAGAACCAGAGGTGAGAGGGGAAGGGAGACAGAGCTGACTAGGAGACAAGGTGCCTGGGGAGAATTGAACTGGCTGGACAAAGAAATTGGGACAAGGAACCAGGGGACACTGAGACTGGACAAGGAGCCCAGGGTGGGAAATTGGATCTGGGAATGAGGGGGACTGAAAATGTTATCCTCACTCTTATGCTCATTAGAGTCCAGGTGTGGAAGAGACAGATAGATTGAAAAACTAGCAGAGGGGAATGTGGAATTGGTTGGGCACGGAGACTGGGACTGCCAGAGGAGTGACACTAGGACTTTCTGGGCAAGAATACTGGGTCTGGAATAAGGAGTGGAGACTGGAACTAGCTAGATGAGGAGAAAGGGATTAGCATGAGAGCCAGAGGTGGGGAAGAAAAGATTGGGACAGGGATAGATTGTAAGGATTGGAGCAGAACTGTTCATACTTTGAGGGAATGGGCAGAAGAGTTGGTGACCTCTAGAATACACTCTCCTCCAGACTCTGGAATGGAATGCAAGATTCCTTAGTCTCACCTTCTCTGGCAAACTGTGTTTTATCTCTCTCTAGTGATGGTCCTCATAGAGGACGACAGTTTAGTATTTCTGTACTCAGAGCACAACTGACAGTTGTCTGTGTCCGTTGGATCTAAAGGTTCTAACCCTGCTGATGATTGATGTGTGTTAGTACAATATTCCATGATGGAATTTCTGGTGTTTTCTTTCAGTTTGTATTTTTTAAAAAAACTAGTAAATTACACACAAAGCTACATAAAAAGACCTTTAAGGTTGCAATGTTAAACACACAGTTGTTACAAGATATCAGAATTAAGGTTAACTATGTAATCTCTTGTTCGCTATAAGCATTATGCATATGCATTATCATAAAGTTATTAACTGTATAATCTCATGCTATTTTCAATAATGTAATGTGTGATATCAAGCCATTCTGCTATCTGTCATAAAAAGTTAATCTATTTCAGTACATATTAGGTGGATATCTGCAATGACTTCAGTAGAGATTTGGGTGATTAAGTCTGCCTTATTGTCAGTGTAACAATCAAAAAAATAAAATAAAAAACTCTGCAAGGCAAATTAATGCTCTGTGAAACCAGCAACACTGAAACTAATGATTATGAAATGATTATTGCAATTTAAAGCATTCTAACAGTTTGTAATATCTACAGTTTAAAAACTGCAATGTAGTGCTCTGGCTTGAGGGCTATAACATAGTTGAACAGCTGTTGAGGAATTATTAGCATTAGAATCTAATTAGAAAATGTCTGTAACTGTACATTTTCTTTTTTGCTAGAAGATGAAAGATACACACTAAGGGCTACATCCACAAAGGGATTTAGGCAATTAATTACCATTTTAGGCATCTAAATCCAGTACTTAGGTGCAACTGAAATCCTCAATGCCCCCATTCAGCTGCCATCTAATTGTGTAGGCATCTGAATGTCTTCATAAAGTCGTCTAGGTGCCTACATACTCACAGCCACCTCAGTTTAGAAACCCAGATGCCTATCTTACACCTAAGTCCCAGCGGGTTCCTTAACCTGTGCATTCCTCCACCTAGCTTACTGGATCTAGTAGACATTCTAAGATCACACAGACCAACCAGAGGGAGGTGGCATCTCCCTTATAACTTTCAGCCCACTGCTTAGGGAACTCACCCAAGATGTGGAAGACGTGGTTCAATTTTCCATCTGCCTGATGTGGAAAGAGGACTTGAACTTTGGTCTTTCCCATCCCAGGAGAGTGCCCTAACCACAAGACTGTAGAGTCATTCTTCTTTTCTCACTGATCACAAGGGAGGCACTGCCATCATTCTCCTCTCCTTCTGTGGCAGTAGCTTTTACAAGAAACATCTAAGGTGCCTTACTCCAGGAGAGGATTCATAACTATGAATCCAGAGTGGAGATACGGTGTTGAACACCTATGATGGAGGGAGCTTAGTTCTCACCCCTCTTCTCAGCATTTCCTAGTGGTTAGCTTAGTTGGCCCCTTCTCATTGTGATGGCTTTTGAAATTGGATAGTAGATTCCACTGTATAGCAAGGCACCTAAAAGTTAAAAGATGAAACAGTGAGAGTCACAATGCTCATGCCCCTTTGGGGATCAACACTTGAAATGATATCTTTTGGACAATTATTATAAGTATTGCACTTCCCAGTTTATAAATACCATGTCATTTGTAACTGCTGTGAAAATAAACACTGAGCCGGAAAAGCCAATGAGAGTACATGTGTTTGATATCATAGATCTCAAGCCTTTGCAAATATACAAAAGGATTCAGAATAGACCTCATGATGATGTTTCTGTAAAGATCCAATAACTCAAACAATTTATCAGAACAAGACCATTAAATATCATTCAATTTTGGCTCTGATATTATGCTCCTTTGAACTCAGTCTTGGGTCTTTATCTTATATTCCTTATTCAGAGAAAATTCCCATCTGAGGGAGCTTTGCCTGAATAAGGAATATAGGACTGGACCCTGATCCATTAGCGAAAACTGCAAAGGGCTGTTGATCACAAGATTGATGTGAAAATATACATACATGCATTCCACTAAGAATCTGAAGACTTCCACTAGCTCTGACTCAAGTCATAAGACACGCTGACATATGCTTTCATCACTTACACTACTTATTATATAAAAAGTGATGTGTACATATTTTGAAGGTCAGATGTCTCACGAGCCACAATGTGTATAGTGTCTAATTACTCTGGAAAGCAAATGTAAAAAAAAAAAAATTAGGAGTTTGGAGGAGACAAAGCCCCTGATTCTTTATAAAGCACTGATTTTACTTCCTGGGATAGGAAGAGAGACAAAGGGGAACAGTCTTGACTTGGATAGGGGACATGAGATGGTCGAGTTCAGGATCCTGACACAAGGAAGAAAGGAGAGCAGCAGAATACGGACCCTGGACTTCAGAAAAGCAGACTTTGACTCCCTCAGGGAACAGATGGGCAGGATCCCCTGGGAGAATAACATGAAGGGCAAAGGGGTCCAGGAGAGCTGGCTGTATTTTAAAGAATCCTTATTGAGGTTGCAGGAACAAACCATCCCGATGTGTAGAAAGAATAGTAAATATGGCAGGCGACCAGCTTGGCTAAACAGTGAAATCCTTGCTGATCTTAAATGCAAAAAAGAGGCTTATAAGAAGTGGAAGATTGGACAAATGACCAGGGAGGAGTATAAAAATATTGCTCAGGCGTGCAGGAGTGAAATCAGGAAGGCCAAATCACACTTGGAGTTGCAGTTAGCAAGAGATGTTAAGAGTAACAAGAAGGGTTTCTTCAGGTATGTTAGCAACAAGAAGAAAATCAAGGAAAGTGTGGGCCCCTTACTGAATGAGGGAGGCAACCTAGTGACAGAGGATGTGGAAAAAGCTAATGTACTCAATGATTTTTTTGCCTCTGTCTTCACACACAAGGTCAGCTCCCAGATTGCTGCACTGGGCAGTACAGCATGGGGAGAAGGTAACCAACCCTCTGTGGAGAAAGAAGTGGTTCAGGACTATTTAGAAAAACTGGACGTGCACAAGTCCATGGGGCCGGATGCGCTGCATCCGAGGGTGCTAAAAGAGTTGGCGGGTGAGATTGCGGAGCCATTAGCCATTATTTTTGAAAACTCATGGCGATCGGGGGAGGTCCCAGATGACTGGAAAAAGGCTAATGTAGTGCCCATCTTTAAAAAAGGGAAGAAGGAGGATCCGGGGAACTACAGGCCAGTCAGCCTCACCTCAGTCCCTGGAAAAATCATGGAGCAGGTCCTCAAGGAATCAATTATGAAACATTTAGAGGAGAGGAAAGTGATCAGGAACAGTCAGCATGGATTCACGAAGGGGAAGTCGTGCCTGACTAACCTAATTGCCTTCTATGATGAGATAACTGGCTCTGTGGATGAGGGGAAAGCAGTGGATGTGTTATTTCTTGACTTTAGCAAAGCTTTTGATACGGTTTCCCACAGTATTCTAGCCACCAAGTTAAAGAAGTATGGGCTGGATGAATGGACTGTAAGGTGGATAGAAAGCTGGCTAGATCGTCGGGCTCAACGGGTAGTGATCAATGGCTCCATGTCTAGTTGGCAGCCGGTTTCAAGTGGAGTGCCCCAAGGGTCGGTCCTGGGGCCGGTTTTGTTTAATATCTTTATTAATGATCTGGAGGATGGTGTGGACTGCACTCTCAGCAAGTTTGCAGATGACACTAAACTAGGAGGCGTGGTAGATACACTAGAGGGTAGGGATCGGATACAGAGGGACCTAGACAAATTAGAGGATTGGGCAGAAAAAAACCTGATGAGGTTCAACAAGGACAAGTGCAGAGTCCTGCACTTAGGACGGAAGAATCCCATGCACTGCTACAGACTAGGGACCGAATGGCTAGGTAGCAGTTCTGCTGAAAAGGACCTAGGGGTCACAGTGGACGAGAAGCTGGATATGAGTCAACAGTGTGCTCTTGTTGCCAAGAAGGCTAACGGCATTTTAGGCTGTATAAGTAGGGGCATTGCCAGCAGATCGAGGAACGTGATCGTTCCCCTTTATTCGACATTGGTGAGGCCTCATCTGGAATACTGTGTCCAGTTTTGGGCCCCACACTACAAGAAGGATGTGGAAAAATTGGAAAGAGTCCAGCGGAGGGCAACAAAAATGATTAGGGGTCTGGAGCACATGACTTATGAGGAGAGGCTGAGAGAACTGGGATTGTTTAGTCTCCAGAAGAGAAGAATGAGGGGGGATTTGATAGCAGCCTTCAACTACCTGAAGGGGGGTTCCAAAGAGGATGGAGCTCGGCTGTTCTCAGTGGTGGCAGATGACAGAACAAGGAGCAATGGTCTCAAGTTGCAGTGGGGGAGGTCCAGGTTGGATATCAGGAAAAACTATTTCACTAGGAGGGTGGTGAAACACTGGAATGCGTTACCTAGGGAGGTGGTGGAGTCTCCTTCCTTGGAGGTTTTTAAGGCCCGGCTTGACAAAGCCCTGGCTGGGATGATTTAGCTGGGAATTGGTCCTGCTTTGAGCAGGGGGTTGGACTAGATGACCTCTTGAGGTCCCTTCCAACTCTGATATTCTATGATTCTATGATTCTATGATGACACGGTAAATAAAGTCCATTAGTTTGTGTCTGAATACTGGTGATATCGTAGCATCAGAGCCTTCTTGATCCTTTGCTAACTTCACACTCAGCAGCTGATCTCCCAATGAGCTGTCTCAGACCAACTATCCATATCTTCACTGGTCGTCCCCTACTGTGATGACTCACCACCATTTCTTCCATGATAACTTTCTCAACGTTCTAGCTTTACACCTGCTGTGACCAAAGTACATAAGTTTACACCTGTTGATGTCTGAGAGCAGAGTCCACTTCTCTCCAAGAGTATTTCTAATATAAGCATTCATCTTCTTGTCTGTCCAAGAGACATGGAAGAGTCTTCACCAACACCACCTATTAAAGGGTTCAGTTTTCTTCTTGCCAGCAACATTATCCATACACATCCATAAATCGCTACCAAAAAAAACAAACAGAAAAAAACCCCAAGCTTTTCACAAGTCAAACCTATGGATATTTCAGAATACCACATCTTTCTCACACTTTCATAATGGAGACCACAGATCAGCCAGCTATTCCTACTCATCTTCTGATTTCTTTTGAGCAGTCTCTTTCATTGGATATGTATGACCCCAGATAATTAAATTCATCTACTGCTTCTACAGCTTGACCAATAATTTTGATTTCTGTTTGCACACTTTTTTATTGATTATGTCTGTGTACATACACTGCATGTTTGTCACATTCTGGAAAAGTCCGTATTTCTCACTAAGTGTTTCTTCAGACGCCATCATGCATTGCATTTCATCAATGTTTGCAGCAAAGAGTGCATATCATTAGCATATGTGAGATCAGTTAAGAAGTGCCCACCAATGGAAATCCCAAATCCTTCCACCTTATCAAAACCTTCCATGACTTTTCTCATAATGATTCTGCACACATTTTGAAAAGACTTGGGGATAGAATGAACCCTTTTCTGACATCCTGCCCAATGGAAAGCCATTTGGTGTTCCCTGCTGCTGTTCAGACCATGGTGCACCTTTGACAGTAGAGGCTTGTAGTGAGTTCAATAAGATGCTTTCGAATTCTCCAGAGACAGTCATGTAGGATGGTATCAAACTCTTTGGAGTAGTCAAAGTCTGACCTTCTGTCAGCATACCTTTTATATTATAGGTCTCTTTATAATTAATCCTTGCATTTTTCCTTGATTTATTCACTTTTGTCTCATCTGGTCTGCTTTGTATATTCCACTCCTTGTATTTTTTCCTGACGATTCTATGCTCAGGGTCAAAAAATATGACTTGACTGTCATAACATTGATACAGTTCCTTATCTGGAACTTGAAGCATCCAGGCTGGTTAGTGATATTTTCTACAGTTTCATTCAAACGGAGGTTGTCTTAAAATTTCTTGAATGAATGTTCTCTATTTTTCCTCACATAATAAACCTCATTTTAATGAATACATACTGAATTTGATTTCACTCTGTTAAGTGGTTAACCATTACTGCAAGAAAGAAACCTATTTTCTGATCTTAAGAGAGGCAGGCACTCTGTAATTTATTATAGAGCCAAAAAAAGTGACTAGCTGAATTTAGGGGATCAAAGCTGAGGGATCCCTTTCCAACGGTGATGTGAAGGAACTGGTGTTAGAAAAGGGAAGGAATGAGAACCCTGAACATGACAAGCAGAGTTTTAAACAGGTGATTGTGATCTCTCACCTTAACCACTGAGTCAATGTGACTCCATATTGTATTTAAAATTAATTAGAAACTGATAAAGACTTTTAAGTCAACTTATCTATCCCTCTGCTGTATTACACTGTAGTCATGGATTTTATAACCAGAGTGGACTATTAGATCAGTTAGTCTGACCTCCTATATATCACAGACCATAGAATATCATCCAGGAACCCTGTACTGATTCCAATATCTTGTGTTTGACTAAAATATTTGTTACTTTTTACTCTGAAGATTCTAAAGTGCATTATAAACTCTAAATACAGTACTAATGAAATGCAACCATATGTGAGGTGGAGGGTGGCAAATATTTAGTGCTCACCATGTTGAACAACAGCACAGGAGGGTATTATATCCAGAACAATGGGTCAGATCATGGCTCTTATGAAAAAAATGATATGGGATCTTTAGTGTTCATGCCAAGCATAAAAGGTTGTTTTCTTTAAAGACTCACAGACTTAGTATACTACAGGAAAGTTTTATCTTTATCTCAGAAGGAAGAAGAGAAGAGTTAACTCTCCTGGGATTCGAACCAGTTGCATACATACAAACTAAATAAAAGTTTAAAGTGATAAACGTATGATTAAACATTGCTGAAACTTTGCAAACGGTTTTCCACTCATGGGACTAGAGCAATATATGGGTATAATCCCATTTAATATTTTGATTGTGATGAGAATTACATAAAATAGTGAGAGGGGAAATTTTTTTGTCTCTTAACTCTTTTTATGAAGAGGGAAAAGAAAAATCTCCGTTGGTGCCATTTTGCCCTCAATGGAGGACTATTTATCTTATGAGATTCGCAGAAGAAAAAAAAAACTATAAGTCATAAAATGAAAGTTGGCTTTCAGTACTTGATTCACAATTCTTAAAGTGAATATAATACTAAACAAATATAGTGAATTTGGAAAAATTGTGGAATAGTATGAAATTTTACACTAGAAATTATTTTTGAAACTGCAGGCTATTTCATTATTTACCAAAAAAATTATAAAGCAGAACTTAAATTTCCTGTCACCTGAAAGTATTGTTTTTATTTTATGGAGTAGATGTTTTTCTCTAAAGAGAAGTTGACAGAGTTAAGCTGTTAACTGCCTCTGCCCTTATCCCTGCCCTTGTCTGTGCATCTCAGTTTAGACTGTGTGGTGATCCAAGACATTTCAGCTGTTCTAGAATGTTATCAGGGTATGTTTGCAGGAAATGTGTTACTTACAGCATTTTCATTGCCTTTTGTAGACAGTGGTTTGTGATAACGAATTCTCTGGAGGACGCAAAAATGTTATTCCTGGAGAGAATAGAACAAACAAACCTCTATAGTCTTTGTACTGTTTGCTTTACAGTCTAATTGGCTTATTACTGGGAGTTTTCCAATTCCTATTCATTAGAATAAATAACTCTACTGCTTGTTTTTTTCCTTAACTGGGTAATCAAAATAATTTTCCAAGGAAGATCAATAGTCAATCCTGCTAACAGAATCTGAACTTATGACATCTATTCAAAATATCCCTTTCCCTTCCCTCCCTTCCCCCCCCCCCCGCCACATGTCCTCAGAAATGTGGGAGACTTTGGAACAGCAGGGGAAAGAAACCCCTTGGTCCTGTTTTAAGAAGTATATATGGCGCCCATCCACGTGGGCATTCAGCCCCCTTGTGGTCTTGAGGAGAGGACTGATTGGTGGGACACAAGGCCACAGCAAATCCTATTGCCTCCCATTAACTTAGTGGATTAGTTTATAAACTATTTCCCCAGGCCAGAGGACTAGTCTGCATGGAAAGAAAACATCAAGGAGGCAGCAGAGGAGCCAGCCGCAGTTATGCACAGCCACAGTCTACCCTATGTATGATTAGGGGTCCCCAGAAGCCTCAGGCTTATCAGTGGTATCCCAGGAAGGACTGTCTGGAAATCAATACTGGGGTGCACCAAAGACTGTCAAGGTATCAGTTGAGAGTACATTGGATAGGAATAGTCTCTGCAATACTTCTTAAATGCCCCAGTTTCCGCTCTTTGAGTTAGGGTCTTAGTTGCAAAATTCTCCCCACCCCCTTGACCCTCAGATGAGGGAGTGTGTTGGAGTCTGAGAAACGGTGCTGGGACAAGGTTAATTGGGTAGGGAAGTGATGGCATCCCTCCACCAGGTGAAATGGATTATAAAGGAAGGGTGACCTGCACTGGATGAGTTATGTCTGGATAGTTTCCAGAAGTCTTATGCAACCTAGATAACCATGTTTCTAATGTTTTGTCTCCCTACAGTTTACAGAATAAATTGCAATATTTGAAAATGAGCACTGTCATTGGGCATGATGATGCCTAGAGCTTTATTTTACAATTAAAAAAAAATAAAATGCATAATAAATTCCACACTCCAAGAATATTTTCAAAATTGGGAGTCTTTATCCATCTAAAATCTTTTCCTAAGTCCCTATTTCAAACCCAGTTCATCAAAGCATTGTGCATGATTGACAGATAAGTCAATTTCCTCCAATATCCTTTAAAAACCTTTTTGAGTCAAGTTAAAATATCTGTAGAAAACATTGTACTAAATGCAAAGGTTATGTATTATTCTGGGCCAGAACTGTATGTACCCTCTCCAGGATGTGAACCCAGGGAAGATTAATGAGCTTCAAAGGGCTGCATTTAACAATGTGACAGATGAGAATGAACTTTTTGACAAACAGGTTCAAATGGTTTGCTGCGGGAGGTGAATGCAAATTTCCCATCTCTAGTCTCGAGACATCTAGATAGATTTATGTGCAGTGCTGGAAGGAGCCAGTGGTCATAGTACTTATTGGTACCAATGACATAAATAAAGGTAGGAGAAAGGTCCTGGTGGCCAAATTTAGATTAAATTTAGATTTAGGTAAGAGATTAAAGTCCAGGACCTCCATGGTAGCATTCTCTGAACTGCTTCCAGTTCCACGTGCAGGGACAGTTAGACATGCAGAAATTCAGGGTCCCAATGCGTGGATGAGATGATAGAGTTGAGAGGAATGAAGGATTTGTGTTTATTAGGAACTGGGGATCCTTTTGGGAAAGGAGAAGCCTATACAGGAAGGATGGGCTCCATCTAAACCAAAATGGAACCAGATTGCTGTCATGTAAAATTAAAGAGATCGTAGAGGAGTTTTTAAAGTAAAGGATAAGGAAACTAAGGAAAATCAACGGGTGCGGAGAAGCACACAGTTTGGATAGAGACATCATTTAGGGGAAGATTTATAAAAGGGCAGACTCTATATCCTAGTAAAGATTAGAGGACAGAAGCTGAAAAAGTACAGGTATAGAAGACAAACAGTCAAATGCAAAAGAGTCTCATCCAAGTACATCACATGAAGGGAGATATAAAATTTGTCATTATTTAAAGTTAAGTACTTACATGCAAATGCTAGAAATCTAAATGCTAAAACGGGTGAACTTGAGTACCTGGAATTAAATGAGGATGTTGGTCTAATAGGTACTACAGAAACATGGTGGAATGATGATAATCAATGAGACATAGTACAAAATATATAGGAATGACAGAATTGATTGTGCTGGAGGGAAAGCAGCACTATATGTGAAAGAAAACAGCATAAAATACAGTAGAAATCTTAAATGAATCAAACTGAACCATACAATCTTTATGGGCAGAAATCCCATGCTTGAATAATAGAGTATAGCAGTAGGTGTATATTTGTGACCACCTGACTAGGCCATTGTAGAAAAGGTAAATTAATTCTTTACATCAGTCTTCGCTGCAAAAGGTGTGAGAATCTCGCTCACATCCAAGGTATACTTTTTAGGTAACAAAACTGAGGAACTATCCCAGATGAGGTGTCAGTCAATGAGGTTGGGGAACAGATTGACAAATTAAACAGTAATAAGTCACTAGGACCAGATGTAATTAACCCAAGAATTCTGAAGGAACTCAAATATGAAATCACAGAACTACTAACTGGCATGGAATCTAATGCTTAACACTAGATGGCTGGAGGACAGCTAATGTAACTCCAATTTTTTAAAAAAGGCTAGAGCTGATCCTGGCAATTACAGGCTAGTAAGCCTAACCTAAGTGCCAGGAAAATTCTCTGAAACTATAGTAAAAAGCAGAATTATCAGACACAGATGAACACAATACGTTAGGGAAGAGTCATATTGGCTTTTGAAAAGGAAAATCATGCCTCACCAATCTATTAGAATTCTTTGAGATAGTTAACAAGCATGTGAACAAGGGTGATCCAGTTGATATAGTGTACTTGGACTTTCAGAAAGAATTTGACAAGATCCCACACCAAAGGCTCTTAAGCAAAGTAAGCTGTCATGGGATAAGAGGGAAGGTCTTCTCATGGATCAGTAACTGGTAAAAGATAGGAAACAAAGGATTGGAATAAGTGGTCAGTTTTCAGAATGGAGAGAAGTAAATAGTGGTGTCCCGCAGGCAAGGCCGTCTCTAGGTGGGCATGGGGCCGGGGGCGGAAGTGACGAATCCATCACTTCTGGGACCAAACATGCCGGCCAATTGCACCAGCCTGCAGGGCCCCCCAAAGCATGGGAACCGGCACAGTCACCCCAATTTGCCATACCCAAGGGACGGCTCTGCCCACATGGGTCTGTACTGGGACCAGTACTATTCAACATACTCATAAATGTTCTGGAAACAAAGGATTGGAATAAATGGTAAATTTTCAGAATGTAGAGAGATAAATAGTGGTGTCCCCTAGGGATCTGTACTGGGAACAATACTATTCAACATACTCATAAATGTTC
This sequence comes from Trachemys scripta elegans, assembly GCF_013100865.1. Taxonomy (NCBI): domain Eukaryota; kingdom Metazoa; phylum Chordata; order Testudines; family Emydidae; genus Trachemys; species Trachemys scripta. The sequence goes on along the minus strand of NC_048298.1, from coordinate 258,732,556 downwards.
TGGAAAAGCGGGTGAACAGTGAGATGGCAAAGTTTGCAGACAATACAAAGTTCTTCAAGATAGTTAAGTCCAAAGCAGACTGCTTAGAGCTACCAAGGGATCGCACAAAACCGGATGACATGGTAACAAAATGGTAGATGAAATTCAATGTTGATAAATACAAAGTAATGGGATTATGATCCACCAAAACAGGTAAATATGTGTTTAACTTTAAGCATATACTTAAGTGCTTTCCTACATTGGGTGCTTAATCACATGCTTAATTTTAGGGTGAGTAATATCATTGGTTTCAATTGGACTATTCATGCTTCACTGATTAGCTGGATCAGAACATATATATGTATGTAAGTGCCTAGCATTTGGGCAGCCTAATTTAAAAACATCACTTATTAGACTTAGTATTGCAAACATTTTTTCCAGAAGAACCAGGATGCAGCTGATTTGCTCACTATCACAACAAACCTGGATCCAGCAACCAGTCACAAGGAGGGATAAGTTCCTTCAAAAATAAATAAAAATGTTCATTTAAAATGTACTCACTTACAAATACAATGGAATACTTTAATTAACTAAAAAGACCAAAGGGCTAAACCCTATGATCTTAGACAGGTTAATTCTCTTGTAATGCAGTATTTTTGTGGGTAAATTCATATAAGTTTATGTGAGTAAAAATGGAGTAAACACAGTCAGGGAAAAGGTGTGCATGATCTGCAGAAATGCCAGGCAGGATTGCTTTGCTTGAGGAACAGCAGAGTGCATCCCCCGGGAGTAGGGAGGAAGCATATGCCCCAAAGTGGGTGGGGACTATGAGGCATGTGGGAGAGATTGGGCCTGTGGAACTTGCCAGCTGTGTGGGAGTAGCAAATCTGCACCACACAAAGGATGTAATAGCAGGCATGCTGCTTCTGCTGCATACCTAAGAGCTCTCCTGGCAGTCAGGTCTCAAGGAAGAATGCCTCTGACTTTACAATGCCTACAGTTTAGGGCCATACTTTCAGGACACAGCCAATGACACAGCCAGGACCAGATAATGACCTCAGAAGCATAACCACAGTGTGAGCACAGAAACTTGCCATCACATAAATTGCAGTTGCATGCTCTGTGTCCCAAAATGTACGTCTCCATGTCTTTGCAATAAAACCTATTAATTGGAAAGTTATTTACTAGAAAGGACCACAAAGCTCCAATGGTATATACTTTATGTGAGAAAACAACCAAAGGGATAATCTTCCAAAGTAGCAAAGCTTCCACATGAGGTTTTTTTTTTTTTTTTTTTTTTTTTGAGGGGCGGGGAAATCACTGTGAAAGTACCTAATGATTGTAGTAAAAATGCACCATGAAATAAAGAAATTAAAGCTTATGATTTTTTTAAAGTAAAGCAGAATGTCCTCCAATTGCATATTCATATTTGCACTTGACTGGCAGTGGCTGTTTATAATTCATAAGTCCTCTTATATAAAACTAGGTCTAGTTTGTACTTCTACTGATGTAACTACCATCAATATATAAATTCAGATTGGCAGTTTTACCCTTCTAGTAGAAAGTCTTGGGTTTTCTTTCTTCTATACCTCAATGAGAATGCCAATAATAATAATAATCAAGAATATAGTTGATATTTTTCAAGTGACAAACACCTGTAAATAACCTACCCTAGGTACAAAAGAGGTTGATAGTATTGGCAGCCTGAATAGTTTCCAATGAATTTTGATTTTAGAATACAATGTATGACATAGTATTGTTCCAAAATGCACTATTTTAGCTTCAAGAACAATTTATGGCATGTGGGAGCAAATGATTCTGTATAAGTGTGTTTAAAATAAAAATGGCTAATTTTACTGTTATGGAGAAAACAATTTGGGTTTTGCTTGAATAATGATTGCAGGTTCAGGTCATAATGTCACCTTTAAAATTGCCTTTTTTGGCCTAAGTCTCATTTACACTAAACTGCCTTCACCGTGATAGTGAAAGAAAGATAAAGTGAAGTGAGAGAGGCCATGGAGGTGGTAGTCAAATCTAAATTGTTTTTTTGGCAAGGACTCAAGATTTGGGTCAGAAGCCAGGCCAAAAGTAGAGTTCTTAAAGATTTCAGCTCCAAATGCTATCAACCACCTTTGCTGGTGCAAAACGCAATGGACATTAATTACTGAATACAGACCATTAAGGAAATAGTTTTTTCCTAGCTAGGAATTTCTGTTTTGTTCTGACTGTGAATAATTATATTAAGATGTCAGAATGCTCCTATATCTCTCAGAATGAAAGACACATTACCTGGACTACATTTTTATTTGTATTTATTTTTTCCTGGAGCTGAATACTCACTACTGTATACCATATCTTGAGGCATGCAATGAAGCAATACTGACTTGTATAGTACTTTCTGCAGCTTTCATAATTATTCCATTGCTAATCCAGCCCTTATTTGCATACGTTTCTCCAGAATGAATTGTTGACACTGGGGAAGAGCATTCACTAACAGTCCACTGTAGCCATGTCAGTAGAGTAAATAATTACTATTAGCAGTTATTGATGGTTACACAGCTTTCTAGTTTGGATACCAGCATTTTGAAACTCTATTTTTCCAGTATACATTATCTTGCCCTTTGTTTAAAAGACCATAAATTAATGCTGTATTTTCAAATAAATGTGGTTACGAAAGCTAAAGTTGCTCAAATTAATAATTAATTAAGTATTAATTACTGAAAAAATATGCTGTTGTAGTAAAGTGGTGATCAATGTTATTCACACCTTATTTATTTTTTCCCCACCTCTGGTTACATATAGGTTTATTCTTTACTGTTGATAATTAGTTTACAGGTGCACACCCAACAGACACTTTAGCCTGGATAATACATGAGTAATTGAAAGTGCAGATTGTGAAACTCAATAGAATCTTTAAGTAATTATGATTCTCTTGCTGAGCATGCAATTGTTTAAAATGAAAAATTAAACTTTCAAATCATAAACAAATTTCTAACTGGTATTTTTATGTATTTTGGGAGTGGGAGGAGGGAGTGAAGAGGAAAGAGGGTCATCGTTGATAGACTGTGAACTCATATGGCTGTTTCATTCCAGAGTGACTCTAAACATGCCACAAATAATGAAATTTAAAATGGAAAATTAAATTCCCTAATTGTAATATTGTGAATATGATATTAAACCACAGCATGTTCCTTGACAGTACATCACTTACTGCCTTATGAATCAGAGAGTGGGAATTCATGTGAGTCCATTGGACTATGCAGCTCCATTTTCCAAAAGTGCAATCCACCAGTGATTTTGAGAGAACTAATGACCACCCTCTATATTAAATGTATCATCATGGTTAATAAGAAATCCTTATCACCCTCACAATTGCTTTCTTCATCCTATAATTAACCTTTGAGTGATAAGTCAAATATAGAACATATATATAATCTGGAAAGCTTCCTAGATACAACATAAGAAAAGGAAAGTGTTTAATGTCTCCTTACTAAATAGGGTTATTGAGAGAGTGACAATGCCACCTGCAGCAACAGGGGAGCATATTGAATAAAAACCTGAGGGCTGTTTTGAATAGCCTTTTTGCTAAAGCTTCTTGTTCCTTATTCAAGGAGAGAGTCTCTCTTTGGAGTAAGTGAGTTATTTTATGCACACATTATGCAGTCTTGTACTGTATGTGCAGAGTGTTTTTTAACGTAAATGTGTGGGCAATTCTGCTAAATATCAGCACCCATTAAAGTACGAGCGATGGCACTGAGTGGAACAATGATAGCAAACTTGACTCAGCAGTAGTTGTAGTGGTTCTGGGATCTTTAGCCCATGACCCTTTCGCCCTCTATGGCCCCCAGTGATTTAAGGCTTAATGCTGCCTTCTGAGAAGACAATGGGAGTACTTAAATATAAGCCCCGGGTCTCAGGTGCCTCTTGGCAGTGCCCTAGTCTTGCATGCAATGTAGTATGACGTACTTCAAATCAGTCTTGCAAACAATACTACTTGTTTTGGAACCAATCAAGTGTGTACATAAGTAACTTATGTTACACTGTGATCTTTTTATTGTTACTTTCATCCTCCCTCCCTATTGCTTATTGTACAGGTCATATCTTGTCTCAAGTTTGATTTTATGTTGTTTAGATCAGGAACCATCTCTACTTACATCTTTGCGCCAATGGACACCAGTCCAGAGTGGGGATTTTAGGAGCAAGCACAGTAGAAATTATAGTTAGTAATAATGATCCAACATTTTGGCCATACCATACTCATCTGCAAATCAGATCATAAAACTGGAAGGTGAGGTAGCACAACTCTTATTAAGATAGGCAGGATGTCAAAGCTGATTCCCCACTCTGGCAATTTGAGTGCAGAAGGTGGGGGCCTGCAAGGATTCTAAAAATTAATACTGGCCGCTCCAGGCTGGTATTAAACTCCCAAGGTTACAGCGTTTCTCTGACCTTGGATGGGTAGATGCTGCCACCACCCAAGTGCAAAACCATCCGCCCTCCTGAGAACCCAGGAAGGAGCACTTGGGAATTCCTTCCTGTGGGGTACCCTCAATCCCTTCGCCTCCCCCACCCCCCGGGGAAGAGCTGAGAAAGAAAACAAAGGAAATCAGCTGTTGCCACCAGCTAATTAAACAACATATGGATAAAACTCTTAGGACAGGGGTGGGCAAACTATGGCCCATGGGCTGGTTCTGGCCCACTGGCTGTTTTAATCCAGCCCTTGAGCTCCCGCCGGGAAGCAGGCTTGGGGGCCACTTCACGTGGCTCTTGGAAGCAGTGGCATGGCCCTCCTCCAGTTGCTATGCGTAGGGGCATCCAGGGGGCTCTGCTCTGCATGTTGCCCCTGCCCCAAGCGCTGCCCCCACAGATCCCCTTGGCTGGGAACCACAGCCAATTGGAGCTGCAGGGGTGGCACCTGCAGATGGCACCTGGCCGCACTGCCGCATAGGAGCTGGAGAAGGGACAAGCTTCTGGGAGCTGCTTGAGGTAACCGCCACCTGAAGCCTGCACCCCTGAGCCTCTCCCCATGCCCCAACCCCCTGCCCCAGCCCATATCCCCCTCCCACTCTCCAAACGCCTTGATCCCAGCCCGGAGCACCCTCCTGCACCTAAAAACCATCATCTCCAGCCCTATCCCAGAGCCTGGAGCCTACTTCCGCACCCCAAACTCCTCATTCCCTGCCCTACCCTGGAGCCCGCACCCCAAACCAGAGCCTTCACCCCCCTACCACACCCCAACCCCAATTTTGTGAGCATTCATGCCCCCCATGCAGTTTCTATAACCAGATGAACTTAGGCCATTGCTAGATTTAAAAAGAACAAATATAATAATTAAGCATCAAAAATGGTTTTCTTGACATCCAGGTTAAAGGTTACAAGCAAAACAAAAGCATCTGGGATGAGCACAGAGGAGTCCACAAGCCATAAAGAAATAAAAGAGATAAACCTAATTGTGTCTTCCTAGACTTCCCTGATCTACTTACATATCTGGGGTTTCAGATAAGTAATTTCTAGGTATGATATGATGATTTTTCATACCTGGTTTAAAGCTTCTTACAGCATTTCTGCTCTGTGTCTTCTCTCTCCAGAGAACAGACAGACAGACAAAGGGAAAGTTTTTTCCCAATTTTAAAAAGTTTTAGCCTTCCCATTGGCTCTTTTGGTCAGGTGCCCACTCCCTTCCTTTCACCTATGGGCTTTTTTAACCCTTTACAGGTAAAGTACGTAGAAAACAGCTACCAACAGGGATTTTGTAGCTAACTGGCTGGCTGGGTGTTCATAAAACCACCTCCCCCCTTTATTTATCAGGGCAAAAAGGGTTGCAGCAAATTTGCAGCTGGGAGGGAGAGAAAAGATTCTGGACAGGAAAAGGAAAGGTACCTCGGTGGTAGGTGGAGGGGGGAAAGATCAATAGAGCAGACACACTATATTCATTATAATATTCAGGCCTGAAAAAAAACAATGTTGAGTTTCTCCTCTTTTTGCAATTACTGGAGACAGAGACCAGGGCTCATAATGCTTCCAAAAAACTCATTCGAGGAACCCCTACCTGCACAGTTCCTCACTCTGTCACTTCCTTTGTTTGAATACTAATCTACTTAATTAGTCTACCTTTTTTCCTTCTCAGTTTTGATTGCTGTAGCTTCAAATTTAAGAAAATTCTAACAATTTTGGACAGAGCTCTGTAGATTGAGAGGCAATCTTGAGATACTGAGTCACTTTTTCCAGCTTTGCAGGGTTTATACCAGGGATTGGCAACGTTTGGCACGCGGCCCGTGTGGAGTGCGGCTCCCACTGGCCACAGTTCGCCATCCCAGGCCAATGGGAGCTGTGGGTAGCGGCACGGGAAGAGAGATGTGCTGGTCGCGGCTTCTCCCAGGGAGTGACTACAGACTTTCCAACTAGCCCCTCTTTCTGCTGCCAATTTCTGCCTTTATAGCCCCAACCCAGCTTGTTCCTCCTCAGCTGGGCTCCCTCACTCAGTCAGGGGATTACTTTTTCACTTGATTCCTCTTAACTGTGGCCTGTTGGGTTCATTAGTCCCCTTCTTAGTCTTTATTAACCCTTTCAGGGCAAGTGTGGAGTGAACACCCCATCACAGGCACATTTAGGGAATAAGGTGGCTCCAGATGAGTGAGCCTCACTGGTAGCTTTAAGGAATATACATTTGTTTGAGCTTTTGGCAATCAGACCAGCTATAAAAGCATCCAAGCAGAACTTAAGCAGAGATCCTGCCAGACTGGATCTACCACTGAGAAGCAATTACACATCAGATCCCAGCTAATTTAATATGAACTACAGGGTGTGGAAGTTGAAAAGAGGAGACTGTTAAAGTGAGGCGGTGACTAGTGTCCAAAAAAAGTCTAATGCAATGATCCATTAAAATCTGGTTTAAAGTCAAGCAGTGTTGCCGAGGTAGAAATATTTAAAGATAGACAAGCATGACTCTGGCATTCCTTTTGGACAAGTCCTTGAAAGTCCGGTGCCAAGGCCTGTGTTTCCTGGATCACTCCTAGCCTATTTAGAAGCAATGGACAGTTAGCCATCTGTTTTGAGAGCATTGACAAATTTGAAAAAGGCTGTATTAGCATAAAACAATCCCAGTTCCTCATTCTTCAGATTTGACTCAAAGTGTACTGTGTTACAGCTTTGATGGATGTAAGTCATGGGAATGGATTTATCTAGTGGATGGTGCTTAGCCTCAGAAGCAATGAAAGCCATGGCATCTTCCTAAGAAAAGCAGAAGGAGAGACTTACCCCTACTGTGATGTGGTGTACAGACCCCATACTAGAAAAACAAGGAATAAAGAGCTGCTTGGGGCCAAGTCCTACCCCACTGCACCTGAAAATCCTGCTCACGCTGGAGGATGAGCTTAAAAAGAGCAGTTTAAGAGATTGACCCTTAAGAGACGAGCTTAAAAAGAGTAGCTCACTGGCAGCAAGACAGTGGAGAAGAACTATTCTGCATTCTGAGCTCTTGAAGAGTAGTATAGGAATTCTGGTTGTCTGAAGATTGGATATAGTGATCTGACCAAGCCTACAAAGAAAGGATATGTGGTTCTTTGAAGGTAGATATTGGAAACCTAGTTGGGTGGGGGAGAAGACCCTGAAGTTAGAAGAGTTTGAGCTGTAAGATCTTAACCCGAAGGTGGGGGAGCCCTGAGACCTCACACTTAATCCCGAAGGCTTGCCCATTGTGAGACTCTTTATACATACCCTGAAAGGTATGAATACATGACCTGGCAAGAGGACCGAATCACTGGAAGGACATAGCACTGCAGAGAGGAGTGGCAATAAGAGAGGAGAGATACACAGGAGAAAGGCAACCTGCCACATCACTAGATGGCATCAGTGGAGAGCATCTGTCCCCATCACACAATCATAGACGGCAGACAGGTTATCAGGGAAAGGAAATTGTCAATCAAATTCATATTTTCCAATGTTGAGTATGTCTAATGCACAATTCCCACTTGCTTAACCTTGCTTTCTACTGTGTGACCCTCTAGTGACAACCACAGTTCAACCTCACTCCTGCCTTCATCTCCCTAATCCACACGCACACAGATCCCTTCAATTCCCAGTGAGAAGTGCCTCCAATCCAACACTTTTTTGCTGATAAAATCTTCTTGAACGCCAATCACATCACAAAAATCTTCCTTTGTTTTTGATCTCTGCAGCATTGAAAAAAAAAGTTATGCCAGTCCTTTGTTGCCCCGTTCTTTGAACCTGTTGGGCTGGTGGACTTTAATTTCATATAGTGAATCTGAAGTGAGAAATGGTTCAGACATGTAGTCTAACAATTTTTATAGCTAAACCTCAACCCTTAACCTAGGCATCCCAAGGAAATGTGTTTGAATTTGCCATTCCCTCTGGTCTTTCACCAGAAGTGCTAAAATGCAAGGAGAGAAAGAGAGGGGGGCAACAGGTGGAAAACATCCTAAATCTGACTATATGAGCTGGTAACAGAACTATGCAAAAATATTCCCTACATAAACTGAAATAACATGCTGTGGCTTAAATTTTTGAAAATGTAAAAACGTTAATCAAAATTCTTCCTTTTGTGTGAGAAACTCAAGGCCCTGAGCTGATCAAACTAATAGAAATAAATGCTCCAACTAGGGCTAGGTCACAGCAGCTATGTCCCCTGACACAGCAACTTGAATGAAAACACAGCACGGTGAACCAAGGGCCTTCAATTGAATAGTTTCTGTCCATATTAAGCCTCTTTCTCTGTCCAGATATTTGGGAATGTTTCTTCAGGGAGCGTTGAGGTTCTCAAGAGGCATTTTTATGCCTTATCTATTTATTGCATCATGCTTTTAAAATTCTGCTGACATTTCTTTTTCATAATAGAGCAATTTAATATGGAATACATTATTTTGTTTAAATGTGTCAATCAAATGTTCAGTGAATTAATTGAAGTGAAAGACACCAGCTCCATTTCAAACTGTTTTCTGAAAACAATGTGCCCAAACTTAAGGTTTGCATATAACAATGCACATCCCCTGATATTATTTCTGAAATAAAAGGTAAGGAAATAGAATTTTGACTATAACTCACTTGTGACAAATTAACAAGAATCATGCTGCGCAGCAATGACTTGTGATAGCTGAATAGAATGATGATAATTCATACCATTTTCCATATTTTTAAAACAAAGCTGGGTGAAGAATAATCGAGGCTACAGAAGAACATGCTATGTCGATGCAAGATACATTCCCTCTTCACTCCAATAGAACCATTCTAAGTAACTGAACTGGTAATAGTTTGTTTACATATATACATTCCTATAACTGTTACAAAAAAGCTATAATGGGAACTCCTTGCTCACACTGGTGAGCAATTACAGTAGTAGCCCCATTGACTTCCATCATGCATTCTTTGAGGAAAAAGTGCTTGTTACAGGTTGAGAAAAGGTTATAGATTGCTAAAGAGAAAGGCAGATCTGGGTGTAGTCAGATCAGGTATCAGAATAGGAGTCCTTAATGGAGTCAAGACTGGGATCTGGAGTCTTCGGTTCCCACTAGTCCTATACTTACACAGTAATTCTAAGTTCCATCACTGTAAACTCTGATTTACTATACTCTTTCTAGGCACCCAGATAGCTTTCTGGACTGGCAGGCTATCAAACCAAACCAGCACCTTGTTATCAGCATTATAGGTTACTCCTGCAAAGAGATACAGAAAATTATTCATAGAAAATGATACATTAATTAAATGTATACTTTTTCTGTTTGCAAATTATCCATGTTTATTAGTGTGTTTGTTATTCAAAATTGTTTGGATATTTTCTGAGAAGATATGTCAGCCTATGAGTTGTTCACAACATACTTACTTTGGCTATGTCTTCCACATATTGTTGTTTATTATTCATGATGTTTGGCCATCTAATTCAGGGGTATTTTTTCTGATTGAATGAGAGGCCACTGGACTGAGACTCTGGAGACCTGGGTTCCATGTCCTGCTCAGCCATCACTCTTGTGTGAGACCATGGGAAAGTCATTTAACTATTCTGTGCCTCTGTTTTCCTTCTCACCCTATATCTATATAGATTATAAACTCTTCAGGGACTGTTTCTTACCATATGCTTTTATGGTGTCTAGCAGAACAGGACTCTGATCTTTAATGAGATTTTCAGGTATGACTACAATACAAATAAATAAGAAAGCAACTTTGTGATTACTTAAAACATTGTCATAAAGTCACCATTTCCAAATTTGGGTGACTAATATCAGGCACCCAGAGACAAAATTTTCAAAAAACAACTAGTGATCTGTTGGGTGCTTAACTGGACACATCTTAAATGGGCCTGATTTTATTTCAGAAAGGGCTGAGAACTTACCCTCCTAAGGCCCCTTCACTGTGTTTCAAGTTGGACACACCAAAATTAAGTCATGCAAAATCACTAAACACTTCTGAAAATATATGCCCTAAATCCATATTTGTCCAACTATATAAATGGGCTGATTTTCAGAAGTACTGAACACCTGCAATTCCCTTTGAAGCTACTTTTAATGAAAATTTTGCCCATCTTTTCCTAGCAGAGTCCACTGAAGAATTGAAGAGACAACAGTAGATTCTTTATATGGAAACATAAAGGTGATTTGAGGAAAGCTTATACTACATTATTAAGTTCTTTGTATTTTTTTTAAATCTTGTTTGCCTGAGGATTGTGTGTGATAGCTGTGTGTTCGGGTTTACTCAGTCTCTGCACATTTGATCTTAATTAAAGGCTGGAAAAAAATAACTTACATATAGGCCACATATCGAAAAGAGGAGCCCAAAGTTAGGTTCATAACGCAGTATGTTCCTAATGATCTGATTTCAAAAGTGCTCAGTACCCAGTACCTGCCATGAGAGTCTGTGGACTTACTTGGCACACAGCACTTTTGACAATCATGTTACTTATTTAGGAGCTTATGCAGTGATTTAGGAACCTAACTTTAGGTTTGACTCCTCTCTTTGAAAATCTTGGTCGTAATCTCTACTTTTGTTCATTATTTACCACACACACCTATGCCCACAGATAGTCATGAATCTCTACTGAGGTTGCTTGAATGTGATCAACAGCATAACGTGAGAAGCAATTGCTTCTCATGTCTTGAGAAGATATTCTTCCATTCTATCCAGTTCTGGGTGCCACATTTCAGGAAAGTTGTGGACAAACTGGAGAAAGTCCAGAGAATAGCAACAAAAATGATTAAAGGTCCAGAAAACATGACTGTCAGGGAAGATTGAAAAAAAAAAAAAGGGGTTGTTTAGTCTGGAGAAGAGAAGACTGAGAGGGGACATGATAACAGTTTTCAAGTACATAAAAGGTTGTTATAAAGAAGAGGGAGAAAAATTGTTTTCCTTAACCTCTGAGAATAGGACAAGAAGCAATGAGCTTAAATTTCAGCAAGGGCAGTTTAGGTTGGATATTAGGAAAAACTTCCTAACTGTTAGAGCAGTTAAGCACTGTCTAGATTAGGGATCAGCAACCTGTCGGGCCGGGCAGGTTTGTTTACCTGCCGTGTCCACAGGTTCGGCCAATCACAGCTCCCACTGGCCACGGTTCACCTCTCCAGGCAAATGGGGGCTGTGGGAAGCGATGTGGACCGAGAGATGTGCTAGCCACGGCTTCTCGCAGCCCCCATTGGCCTGGAACGGGGGAACACAGCCAGTGAGAGCCGCAATTGGCCGAACCTGCAGACGTGGCATGTAAACAAACCGGCCAGGCCCACTAGGGTGCTTACCCTGGCGGGCTGCGTGCCAAAGGTTGCCAATCCCTAGATAATCACATTGTCTCCATGTGCAAACTATATTGCCTACACTGCTTCTAGGAAATCTGATGCAAGGAGAATTATTTGCCTACCATTTAGTATTAATGTATTTTTCCACTCAAATCTCTTGCAATTTTAGTTCAATTTTCTTATTATTAGTTTTCATCTAATACAGATACTCAGGCCTCAGTGGTTCAGGAGCCAAATTAGCAGTCAACATTACCCATAATAGCCACTTGTGTCTTGTGAGCCTTAGGCCTGGTCCCCACTAAGCCCCCACTTCGGACTAAGGTATGCAAATTCAGCTACGTTAATAACGTAGCTGAATTCGAAGTACCTTAGTCCGAACTTACCGCGGGTCCAGACACGGCAGGGAGGCTCCCCCGTCGATGCCACGTACTCCTCTCGCCGAGCTGGAGTACTGGCGTCGACGGCGAGCACTTCCGGGATCGATCCGGGATCGATTTATCGCGTCTTAACCATACACGATAAATCGATCCCAGAACATCGATTGCCTGCTGCCGGACCCTCCGGTAAGTGTAGACGTACCCTTGGTCTGAGTATCACTGATCTAATATAGTGTTTGTTTCAACGGTTCTAAAATAAAGGTAACTAAGACAGTCATGGAAAACAAATTGTATGAAACATTTCAATCCGATCGCATAGTTTTTCCTCTTATTTAATCACAATTAGATCTAAAAAGTGAAGATTGCCTTATCTTCCTTCTCCTCATTTGTTTCTTTTTGGGGTTTCTTGGAGGTGGTATACTTAAAAGAAAAAAGTACTTAATGAATAATGCATAACTCCTAAGTTTTAACAAAATGCTCCCAATTTTGGCTTGTTTTATAGTCACTTTTAAAACTGCAAGACAATAACAGGCAAGCGTTCCTGTGGACTTCTTTTCCATGTTATTTCATTTCTGTCATTAACACTGGAGCATTAACATGCATTAAGTCAGACATTGTCATGTGTTCTTAAAACTCTGAAAAGAAAAGCAACAACATATATATATATATATATATATATATATAGACTCACAGAATGGAAAACTATGTTTTCTTTTATTACCATAAAAATCCCTGAAAAATGTTTCCCATGCAGCAGAAGTGCACAATATGACCTATCATCATTATGATCATGTGTATGGGAATAGTCTTAACTCTCTTATTCCCAAACCAACAAATAAAAACATCAATAAAATCAGAGAATCTGCAAGTGAGCAAAGATGAGTAGACTCAACCAGGGAAAAAGGCATTAATGGTCATAAAAGACCCAAAAAAATCCCACATCATAATTCAGAACTGCCTTTTGAATGGAAGTAATCAGCTAATTGCAATTTCCTAATTGGACCACAGTTGGCCTTAAACATGCATGTCAAAAGGCAAAATCAGCTTCAAATGAGCTAGTCTCTAATAAGAAATTTCAAGTTATAATTTGGTGCATTTCATTAACTAAGCAATGGGGCTCAAATTCCTCTTTCACTGTCCAAGATTCTTACAGTTTGCATAGCTATGTTTGTGCAGTATTTTTAAGCCACGAGTGGTGTCATTGCCATCTCCAGAAAAAAAGAGTTCTGTTCTCATTTGTGATGAACTACAACTAAACCTAGAGACGGCTAAGGGAAAAGGATTTTCTCAGTAGGATGGGGCAAAGCCTGCACCTGAGGTCAGATGTGAAGTACATGGTCAGTCATTGAGTAGAGAGCCAGAAAAAAAAAAAAAAAAAAAAAAAACTATTGAGAAGAATTTTCCCCTAATTCTTTTCAATTTCTTCTACATAAGCAAACTTAAGTCTCCTAAGACTCATACATACCTTGCCCTGGAAGTCATTGCCTTTAAATTATTTATTAATGGATTATTATTGAAATAATGTCAAAGTAAACAATTTAAGTTACTTTTTAAAATGTTCTGAAGTAGCTCTGGTGGAAAATTTCCCATTGAAACAATTTTCCAACGGAAATTTGGGTTTTCAACTACATAATTTTTTGTCTGAATTTTCTGTTTTCCATAGAAAACTTTGACTTTTTGTCCAAAAGCTGGAACCTGAAAAAGTGAAACAATTAAAAAAAAAAAATACTGCCGTCAGTCGTGCTTTGTTGAAGTTGTAGTGTGGGTGCCTCCTGCCTCCATTTTTCTCTAAGGGCCAAATGCTCTAGATCTATGTTTCCAATTATGGAGCATGGCCACTCATGATGCTCAGCAATAGGAATTATTAAAGAAAGCATGCCTTACAGTAATAGATTGAAAAACTCTATTAAACCAGGGATCGGCAACCTTTGGCATGCGGCTCGCCAGGGTAAGCACCCTGGTGGGCCAGGCCGGTATGTTTACCTGTCGCATCCACAGGTTCGGCCGATCGCGGCTCCCACTGGCCTGGGATGGTGAACCACAGCCAATGGGAGCCATGATCGTCCAAACCTATGGACGCAGCAGGTAAACAAACCAGCCCGGCCCGCCAGGGTGCTTACCTGGTGAGCCGCATGCCAAAGGTTGCCAATCCCTGTATTAAACGTAGCCAAGGGAAGGTGAAGGGTTACTTGATCAGAGCAAATATTTCATAATGGCTCTTTAGTCCTCCAGAGGATGCAATGGCCACAAGTTGAAGCTAGACAAATTCTGACTGGAAATAAGGCCTACAATTTTTAAAATGACAGAAATTAAGCATTGGAACAATTTAGCAAGACCGTGGAGGGTTTTCCATCGTTGACAATTTTTAAATCAAGATGGGATTTTTTTTTCTAAAAGGTACACTTACAAATTATTTGTGGGAAGTTCTGTGTCCTGTATTATAAAGAAGGTCAAACTAGGTGACCACAGCCGTCCCTTCTGACTTTGGAGTCTATGAATCTATTTAGTCCAGCCAGAGAGCCTAGACCATAAAGGAGAATGAGGGCATAAGGCCCCCATAAGAACTACAAGTCCCATGAGGTACCATGGCAGCATTTTCAAATCAACATTTTCAGTTTTCATCTGAAAGTTTTACATATGTACACACACACACACACATTTCCCCTCTCCCCCGGAAAAGTCAAAGTAAAAGCTTTCCATAGGGGAAAGACCACTTTTGAGCAAGCACTATTCTAAAGCGCTGTCTCTATTTTGAGCACTTGTTATGGCCCAGCCCCAGCAAAAGCACCCAATATATGAATAGTCCTATTTCGGTCATGGCCTAAGAGCATATACAGGCTTCACCACACTCACACATTTTTTCTCTAATATGTTGAGGAAACTGTTGGTAGCACAAAATAACATTTCTAAGACAAAAATAACAAATCTCAGGTCAAATATCCTTCAGCTTTGTATATTCAGGAAAATTATAAAGACAAGTTTGGCATGTCTTCAGAGTGACCATCTGCTTGCATTCTCCCCCATTCATCCAGGGGGAAGGAGGAGAGGAATGCCATACACCAATATAAGCAGTTTCTGCTAAGAAAGCAAATGTTATGGTTTGTAGATGTACATGTTGACACAGACAAATGATTTGTCCTGTTGGAGAATAAGCCAGCTGTGTAACAAACTGCCACTATTCAATTCACCAGAACAAACATTCAGAAATCTTGATAAGAGTGCTTGGAACAATTCTTATGAAATGATAATGAAATGAGCTGTAATATGTTAAAAATAGGGCTGTCAATTAATCGCAGTCAACTCATGCGATTAACTCAAAAAATTAATCGTGATTAAAAAAATTACTCATGATTAATTGCAGTTTTAATCATATTGATAAACAATAGAATACCAATTGAAATGTATTAAATATTTTGGATGTTTCTCTACATTTCATATATATTGTAGACTGTGTTGTAATTGAAATCAAAGTGCATATTATTTTTATTACAAATATTTGCACTAAAAATGATAAACAAAAGAAATGGTATTTTTCAATTCACCTCATTCAAGTACTGTAGTGCAATTTCTTTGTCATGAAAGTGTGACTTACAAATGTAGATTTTTTTATTATATAACTGCACTCAAAAACAAAATAATGTAAATCTTTGGAGTCTGTCCACTCAGTCCTACTTCTTGTTCAGCCAATCACGAAGACAAACAAGTTTGTTTACATTTACAAGAGATAATGCTGCCCTCTTCTTATTTACAATGTCACCAGAAAGTGATAACAAGCATTTGCATGGCAATTTTGTAGTTGTCATTGCAAGGTATTTACGTGCAGATATGCTAAACATTCATATGCCCCTTCATGTTTCGGCCACCATTCCAGAGAACATGATGCCATGTTGATGACGCTTGTTAAAAAAAATAATATGTTAATTAAATTTGTGACTGAACTCCTTCAGGGACAATTCTATGTCTCCGGCTCTGTTTTACCTGCATTGACATATATTTCATGTTATAGCAGTCTCGGATGATGACCCGGCACATGTTGTTCATTTTAAGAACACTTTCACTGCAGATTTGACAAAACACAAAGAAGGTACCAACATGAGATTTCTAAAGATAGCTACAACACTCGACCCAAGGTTTAAGAATCTGAAGTGCATTCCAAAATCTGAGAGGGACAAGGTGTGGAGCGTGCTTTCAGAATTCTTAAAAGAGCAACACTCTGATGCGGACAATACAGAACCCGAACCACCAAAAAAGAAAATCCACCTTCTGCTGGTGGCATCTGACTCAGATAATTAAAATGAACATGTGTTGGTCCGCTCTGCTTTGGATTGTTATCAAGCAGAACCTGTCATCTGCATGGACACATGTCCCCGGAATGGTGGTTGAAGCATGAAGGGACACACGAATCTTTAGCACATTTGGCACGAAAATATCTTGCGATGCCAGCTACAACAGTGCCATGCAAATGCCTGTTCTCACTTTCAGGTGACACTGTAAACAAGAAGCGCGCAGCATTCTCTCCTGCATATGTAAACAAACTTGATTGGCTGAACAAGAAGTAGGACTGAGTGGACTTGCAGGTTCTACAATTTTACATTGTTTTATTCTTGAATGTGGTTTTTTGTACATAATTCTACACTTGTAAGTTCAACTTTCATGATAAAGAGATTGCACAACAGTACTTGTATTAGGTGAATTGTAAAGACTATTTAGTTTGTTTTTTTTTACAGTGAAAATACCTGTAATCAAAAATAAATATATATAATAAATATAAAGTGAGCACTGTACACTTTGTTTTCTGTGTTTTAATTGAAATCAATATATTTTAAAATGTATAAAACATCCAAAAATATTTACATAAATGGTATTTTATTATTGTTTCACAGTGCGATTTATCGCGCGGCTAATATTTTAATTACGTGATTAAACACAATTAATGTTTTTAATTGCTTGACAGCCCTAGTAAAAATGTATCTGTTTACAGCAGATGAGACAGACTTACTAAAAATGTTAGATTCAATTCCCATATTGAGCAGAAGACCAGATGTACAGATCAACTTGACCAGTGTTTCTCAAACTGGGGTTACCTCTTGTGTAGGGAAAGCCCCTGATGGGCCGGGCCGGTTTGTTTACCTGCCCCGTCTGCAGGTCCAGCTGATCGCGGCTCCCACTGGCTGCAGTTCACCGCTGCAGGCCAATGGGAACTTTTGGAAGCGGCAGCCAGTATGTCCCTCGGCCCGCGCCGCTTCCAGCAGCTCCCATTGGTCTGGAGCAGCTAACCGCGGCCAGTGGGAGCCACAATCGGCCGGACCTGCGGACGCGGCAGGTAAATAAACCGGCACAGCCGACCAGGGGCTTTCCTTACTCAAGCGGCGATCCCAGTTTGAGAAACACTGGCCATAAGCTGGACAATGAAAATTGGAAAGATGATATCAGAGAGTGAAGAGAGGGATGGAAACAGATTAATACCACTAGAGGTAAGAGATCAGAGTAAAATGAAGGACATCATTTAAATCTGTTATGAAGAACAGTTCAACAGTCTGGTGAGCTGGTAAAAGAAAAAAAGACTATACCTAATTTTACGTAAGAAAGACCAATGCCCAGCAGGGGTTGCTTACCAAAACAAAACAAAACAAAAAAGATAGAAAATGTTAGCAAAGAATTGGCTTTTGTAAATAGTAATATTTAACTCAGAATGGTTGGCAGTGGTAACACCTAACTATACTGGTATGAGTCTTTTTCCCTGCAGTGGAATGACCAGTGTTATAATAACAATTTACTGGTGAATTATGTTGTTTGTAACATAGTTTTATGCTTATTGGGAAAAGTAGTGAGCATTGAAAAATGAAGTGTAGGCAAGGGTGTTTTGTTTTTTTTTTTTAATTCTTTCATTTAAAAAAAAAAAAACCTTGAAAAAGTTTGTTATGATTCAAGATAGTTGTACAAGAAAACACTTCTTCTATCTCTTCTTCCCCCCGCCCCACCCTAGCATTATTTACCTTTTAAGGAACATTTTACTAATAATACAGTCTATCAGTTACTTATTGCTGTGATTCATAATTTGATTTTCTGTAGCAAAATAATTTTGAGCAGCAAGCCTGATTAAATAATTTTGAAGTTAATCCTTGCCACTAAATGTTCAAAAGGTGAATTTAATAGTATATTCAGCACTTTCCCAGATTCTTCACTGTGAGATGGAATACACCCTTGCCATAGATATTTGTAAAGCCTGCCTTATGACTACCTTCAAATAGCAGTTTATTCCTTCCTCATTCAGCTAACAGGTAAAATCATCTATGCTATTGAACTGGACTGGTACAGGGAGAAATGCATTTTTTTTTTCTGGTGCTTCCTCTATCTGTTTGTTGTATCCATCTGTTGTCTCTTGTGTTGTAATTAGATTGGAAGTTCCTTGGGACAAGGACTATATTTTTGTTCTGTGTTTGTATAGTGCCTACTACAATGGCATCCTGATTCATGACTGGGATCTCTGAGTGCTACTGAAGTACAAATGATCCCTATATAACCCTATATAAATAAGTGACATGGATTTGAACAAGTGTATAGGCATATTTATTTGTTTTCCTAAAGCTAATTAAGTATTTTAAGAAAAGTTGTTAGAGCAGCCACCAAAAATCTTGTGAGAACCCCTGCTCTAGATAGAGTATCAAGATATCAGGCAAATTTCAAGAAGGTGTGCCAGATATTGAAAGAATAAGGAGAAAAACAGTGACTGTACGTCCAAGTTTCCATATGATGTAACAGTGTTCCAGGAGCTCCTTTCAGGAAATATCCTAATTTTTATTTAAACTAACACATCTGGGTTTTGGAATTTATTTTTACAAACTTTCAAGACACATTGCTACAACCAGTAGAATTTGTATTGCTTTTCTGATGAACAAGCAGTCCAGTTGCATCTATCATCAGTGTAATGAATCGTGTTTGGAGTAGAGCTGAAAGGAATTTTCTGTTATTATTAATTATTATTACTATTTTATTATTGCCTATCAGGAGTGCAATAAATAACAAATAGAAAAATGTTTTCCAAACTTTTTTTCTGTTTAACTTTTTCACTACAAAAATGGCTTAGTGTAGATGTGTTTAGAGGTTGTGGTGACTGCTTTTCCTTCACAGTAGCTATACAACTGCAAACAAGACAGTCAGCACTAAATTTCAAAATCAGAATTTTTTAAATATGTTTTTCTAATAAGTGCAATAAGTATCCAGAAAATGTCCTAGACTATTCAGTAGTTTAGGGAAACTGAAACTAATGTAATTACTGAAGTCTGAAACAAGGATTTTTAATCCTACTTTAAAAGATCAGCATAATTTAGCTATGATGTCATCACCAACACCTAAATATTATCAAAGCTCAAAAAGTTATTCTTGGCTGTGTTTTGACTGGCAATTTGTTTTCATTTTTTTGTTAAATATAGAGAGAGCTGTATTTTCAAGGTCATTCTTTAGATTGTGATTGTTCAAGTAGCCAGTTGCACAGCTGATGATTCCTCACATGTAGCTAATTCTGTTGCAGGTAGGAGGATAATGAATACACTGCCTTGCCAACAAAGTTGCTAGACATGTAATCACTACCAGTTCATTGTTCAGGTGCACAGAAATCAAAACCTTCTCGATCTTTTTTTAAAACTGAGTGAAAAATACTTTGATATTGTTATATTCTCAATCAGCATATAAAGTTTGGTGTTTTAACTAGTTGGAGCCAGAGATACATTCTTGCAAATTATGTTTTCTTACAGATGGTCATTTCAATGCATGTAATACTAGTGAAGGACACTGTGCCATGAAAATCTAATTATTGGCCAGCATTCATGCCTCAAACAAAAGGCAGCTTTGACCGAGATGGTTTTTTTTGGTCTCCATCTGGAAAGTTGGGCTCTATAAAGTAGTTCAGTAATATAAGTTTCCTCTCACAGCAACTACATCATCCTTTCACAATTAAGTTGTTCTGCATTTTGTTTGGAGAGAAAGATTGTCCATTTGCTACAAATTATGTCAAAATGGAACTGCAGCGTGTAGAATATTGTGGAAAATAGTTAATAAAGCAAATATTTTGCTAAATATCACCAGTGAGATTATTAGAATTCCTTTAAAGAAAAAAAATGCCTGGGGACAATACTTTGCTTTAACCTTAGAAAAAATGGAATTTTAAACATAAATAGAGGAGAGTAGAATTCTGTAACAAATGAGTGGTCTTGTCTTGGGACAGTGTTTGAACTCAGCTCCAATCATAAGCAAAAAAACACAAGTTTGAGAACAGGGCTGTTACCGTGCTGTCCTCTGAAAGAAAGAAAGAAAGAGAAATAGGCCAGGATCATGGACATGTTCTGACTCTCACCTCACGGATTCTCATTTTGACCTTCATCGTTAGAATCCATCCTAAACATACTCTTCCTATTTTTGCAGTCTCACAGTTTAAAATCTCCCTTAAGATCTACTTCAGGTGTGAATAAGCTAGAAAGACTATACTAGGGATGTGCTTGATTTAGTAATCCAACAGACAGAATGCCTCTGCAGCCAATGACATTTTCCTCATGGCAGACTTCTCTGGAATCAACAGTAACATCAACGATAATCCTAAAGCAGTGACACATGACCCAATATATGTGAACAACAAGAATTTTCCTGGAGAATTCCTAATATTTAGCCCCATGGAATCACAAATAGCTCTCCTAAACAGAGAGGAGAAAACAGTTAGAATCATAGAATCATAGAATATCAGAGTTGGAAGGGACCTCAAGAGGTCATCTAGTCCAACCCCCTGCTCAAAGCAGGACCAATTCCCAGCTAAATCATCCCAGCCAGGGCTTTGTCAAGCCGGGCCTTAAAAACCTCCAAGGAAGGAGACTCCACCACCTCCCTAGGTAACGCATTCCAGTGTTTCACCACCCTCCTAGTGAAATAGTTTTTCCTGATATCCAACCTGGACCTCCCCCACTGCAACTTGAGACCATTGCTCCTTGTTCTGTCATCTGCCACCACTGAGAACAACCGAGCTCCATCCTCTTTGGAACCCCCCTTCAGGTAGTTGAAGGCTGCTATCAAATCCCCCCTCATTCTTCTCTTCTGGAGACTAAACAATCCCAGTTCTCTCAGCCTCTCCTCATAAGTCATGTGCTCCAGACCCCTAATCATTTTTGTTGCCCTCCGCTGGACTCTTTCCAATTTTTCCACATCCTTCTTGTAGTGTGGGGCCCAAAACTGGACACAGTATTCCAGATGAGGCCTCACCAATGTCGAATAAAGGGGAACGATCACTTTCCTCGATCTGCTGGCAATGCCCCTACTTATACAGCCCAAAATGCCGTTAGCCTTCTTGGCAACAAGAGCACACTGTTGACTCATATCCAGCTTCTCGTCCACTGTGACCCCTAGGTCCTTTTCTGCAGAACTGCTACCTAGCCATTCGGTCCCTAGTCTGTAGCAGTGCATGGGATTCTTCCGTCCTAAGTGCAGAACTCTGCACTTGTCCTTGTTGAACCTCATCAGGTTTTTTTCTGCCCAATCCTCTAATTTGTCTAGGTCCCTCTGTATTCGATCCCTACCCTCTAGTGTATCTACCACGCCTCCTAGTTTAGTGTCATCTGCAAACTTGCTGAGAGTGCAGTCCACACCATCCTCCAGATCATTAATAAAGATATTAAACAAAACCGGCCCCAGGACCGACCCTTGGGGCACTCCACTTGAAACCGGCTGCCAACTAGACATGGAGCCATTGATCACTACCCGTTGAGCCCGACGATCTAGCCAGCTTTCTATCCACCTTACAGTCCATTCATCCAGCCCATACTTCTTTAACTTGGTGGCAAGAATACTGTGGGAGACCGTATCAAAAGCTTTGCTAAAGTCAAGAAATAACACATCCACTGCTTTCCCCTCATCCACAGAGCCAGTTATCTCATCATAGAAGGCAATTAGGTTAGTCAGGCACGACTTCCCCTTCGTGAATCCATGCTGACTGTTCCTGATCACTTTCCTCTCCTCTAAATGTTTCATAATTGATTCCTTGAGGACCTGCTCCATGATTTTTCCAGGGACTGAGGTGAGGCTGACTGGCCTGTAGTTCCCTGGATCCTCCTTCTTCCCTTTTTTAAAGATGGGCACTACATTAGCCTTTTTCCAGTCATCTGGGACCTCCCCCGATCGCCATGAGTTTTCAAAAATAATGGCTAATGGCTCCGCAATCTCACCCGCCAACTCTTTTAGCACCCTCGGATGCAGCGCATCCGGCCCCATGGACTTGTGCACGTCCAGTTTTTCTAAATAGTCCTGAACCACTTCTTTCTCCACAGAGGGTTGGTCACCTTCTCCCCATGCTGTACTGCCCAGTGCAGCAATCTGGGAGCTGACCTTGTGCGTGAAGACAGAGGCAAAAAAATCATTGATTACATTAGCTTTTTCCACATCCTCTGTCACTAGGTTGCCTCCCTCATTCAGTAAGGGGCCCACACTTTCCTTGATTTTCTTCTTGTTGTTAACATACCTGAAGAAACCCTTCTTGTTACTCTTAACATCTCTTGCTAACTGCAACTCCAAGTGTGATTTGGCCTTCCTGATTTCACTCCTGCACGCCTGAGCAATATTTTTATACTCCTCCCTGGTCATTTGTCCAATCTTCCACTTCTTATAAGCCTCTTTTTTGCATTTAAGATCAGCAAGGATTTCACTGTTTAGCCAAGCTGGTCGCCTGCCATATTTACTATTCTTTCTACACATCGGGATGGTTTGTTCCTGCAACCTCAATAAGGATTCTTTAAAATACAGCCAGCTCTCCTGGACCCCTTTGCCCTTCATGTTATTCTCCCAGGGGATCCTGCCCATCTGTTCCCTGAGGGAGTCAAAGTCTGCTTTTCTGAAGTCCAGGGTCCGTATTCTGCTGCTCTCCTTTCTTCCTTGTGTCAGGATCCTGAACTCGACCATCTCATGGTCACTGCCTCCCAGGTTCCCATCCACTTTTGCTTCCCCTACTAGTTCTTCCCTGTTTGTGAGCAGCAGGTCAAGAAAAGCTTTGCCCCTAGTTGGTTCCTCCAGCACTTGCACCAGGAAATTGTCCCCTACACTTTCCAAAAATTTCCTGGATTGCCTGTGCACCGCTGTATTGCTCTCCCAGCAGATATCAGGGTGATTAAAGTCTCCCATGAGAACCAGGGCCTGCGATCTAGCAATTTCTGCTAGTTGCCAGAAGAAAGCCTCGTCCACCTCATCCCCCTGGTCTGGTGGTCTATAGCAGACTCCAACCACAACATCACCCTTGTTGCTCCCACTTCTCAACTTTATCCAGAGACTCTCAGGTTTTTCTGCAGTATCATACCGGAGCTCTGAGCAGTCATACTCCTCTCTTACATACAACGCAACTCCCCCACCTTTTCTGCCCTGCCTGTCCTTCCTGAACAGTTTATATCCATCCATGACAGTACTCCAGTCATGTGAGTTGTCCCACCAAGTCTCTGTTATTCCAATCACATCATAGTTCCCTGACTGTGCCAGGACTTCCAGTTCTCCCTGCTTGTTTCCCAGGCTTCTTGCATTTGTGTATAGGCACTTAAGATAACTCAATGATCGTCCCTCTTTCTCAGCATGAGACAGGAGTCCTCCCCTCTTGCGCTCTCCTGCTTGTGCTTCCTCCCAGGATCCCATTTCCCCACTTACCTCAGGGCTTTGGTCTCCTTCCCCCGGTGAACCTAGTTTAAAGCCCTCCTCACTAGGTTAGCCAGCCTGCTGGCGAAGATGCTCTTCCCTCTCTTCGTTAGGTGGAGCCCGTCTCTGCCTAGCACTCCTTCTTCTTGGAACACCATCCCATGGTCGAAGAATCCAAAGCCTTCTCTCCGACACCACCTGCGTAGCCATTCGTTGACTTCCACGATTCGACGGTCTCTACCCCGGCCTTTTCCTTGCACAGGGAGGATGGACGAGAACACCACTTGCGCCTCAAACTCCTTTATCCTTCTTCCCAGAGCCACGTAGTCTGCAGTGATCCGCTCAAGGTCATTCTTGGCAGTATCATTGGTGCCCACGTGGAGAAGCAGGAAGGGGTAGCGATCCGAGGGCTTGATGAGTCTCGGCAGTCTCTCCGTCACATCGTGTATCCTAGCTCCTGGCAAGCAGCAGACCTCTCGGTTTTCCCGGTCAGGGCGGCAGATAGATGACTCAGTCCCCCTGAGGAGGGAGTCCCCGACCACCACCACCCTCCTCCTCCTCTTGGGAGTGGTGGTCGTGGAACCCCCATCCCTAGGACAATGCATCTTTTGCCTTCCAATCGGTGGAGTCTCCTTCTGCTCCCTTCCCTCAGATGGGCAATCTAGTCCACTCTCCACATTAGCACCTGTAGAGAGAACATGGAAACGATTCCTCACCTGTATCTCCATTGCTGGTGCATGGACGCTCCTCTTTCATTCAAAGAAGCACATTATTCAGTCCAGAAGCTCTCTCTTTGCCATTTTGGCCCAGTTTAACCTGTATCACTTGCAGACTGGTATTATCTAGCAATCTCATTTAACTTTGTTTGTCCCAAAATTTCCTTCTTGTCTGGCACATCGTTTAAAATAGTCTTTTGAAGTGCATAACACTTCCCAAGGTTTACATTGGTCATGTCTCCCCTCTAGAGAATTTACTCCAATCCCATAATAACACAATGTACTCCAAAGATATTTAAACTTAATTCAAAACAAAAAATCGTAAGGATATTGCAGGAAATTGCCATATCTGTCACACATGCACAATGCTTTGTGGAACTGGGTTTGGACTTAGGACAAGATTTTAGATTGATAAGACTCCCATTTTTGAAAATATTCTCCTAGGAGTGTGAAATTTAATATAGATTTTATTTTTTTTAAATGGCAAAATGAAGCAATAGACATCATCAAGCCCAATGACAGTGCTCATTTTCCATTACTGTGCTTTATCCTGGATTCTGCAGGAAGACAAAATATTAGGAATCTATCAAACTGAGCACCAGCAATTAGCGAGCTAGCTAGATGGTTGATAGATAGCAATCCATTTGACAGACTGCATTCTAAACCATCTCCTTATGTTAGACTGTGAGAGAATGCATAAATGTCTTTCATTACTTTTTATTATATTAGTAGATATCTTCAGGAAAGTGTTATTTAGATGAAATTATTTGTGGTTATTGTTGTGAGAAAGATGTTACAAAGAGAGTTACTGCAAAAAGCTACTGCATCTCTCTCAAAAGGTAGAAAAAAAAACTTATTTTAATTACTGGTGGAAATTCATTTCCTAGCTATGAGCAAGTGGAGAGAAGTAGTGCCTTAGTTATCCAGACCATTGTCTTTGAGGGTCTAGGAGTTCAAAAGTAGGATTTATAAATTAATTTGATATGAGACCAATATTTAACAGCCAATTTAACATGCTGTGAATCATGAGGTTGATGAATTTTTGCCATTCTTTGTTGTTGCATGGTGGACCAAGTGTAGTTTCTCCCTGGATTTTTATCCTTTGGTACAGCATATCACCATAGTCAAGTTTGAAGGAAATGAACTTTGGATTAACACATTCACACCTCATAAAGTGGTGCAGATTTCTGTCCAAAGAGGATAACTTTTATTAGAGGAGTATCCAGGGGGCAGTTGAAAATTCAGACTGTATGCCATCTTCACAAGGAAAAGAGACACTCATTTGACGTAAATGTTACAGGCTTAACCAATTTTTCAAAATGCTATTCCCCAAACCAATACCACCTCCATCTTGTGACCTTGATTCAGCAAATTGCTTTTCGCTCAGGGACACCAGGAAATCTAATTTATGCTTCACTGTGTATTTACCTTAAGCAACTAACTAAACTAACTAACTATCCTTAGCCCGATAAAATTTAAGTTGTCCCTGCAAAATGTATGTATCATGCCCACACAAACTGGAAATTCCATGTTAATTTGTGTGTTTGCATATACTACTTTTATGTTCTTTTGTTTTATTTATAATTTGTCCCATTACACAAAAGGGGGAAATTTCTTCCAGAATTTAAATTATAGGTGGATCAGTAACACCATGTTTTCTTGTTGTAGTACATGTAACTTCCATTTGCCAGTCTTGGTGACTTCAATTAGTTTAAAATAGCAACTATGTTTACTTGTCCCACTTAATGAGAGGGCTCTGCAGTAGCCATTCATCAATCCCTTTATGTAAATTACTGTGTCAACTCCGCTGCAGTGGTGGAATTCTTTTGAAGTGCCAGTATGGATCAACGGGGACACTTCAAATGGAGATGTACCTAAGAAATAATACAGGATGGAAGTAGTTAACTAGTAACCACTATTCTCAGAACTGTAATGATATCATTAAATATGTTGACCTAACAACACAGGAAGCAAACAAAATCCATTTAATTTGAAACACTGTGGAAGGGAGAAAATACATTTGCCAAATAGTAAAAGGAGAAAAAGCTGACCAGGAAAGAAATGTGTGGCAAGCCCTCAACAAGTATAAATCAGTATCCCTCCCTCTGACCCATTATATTTCCACTCCGAGGAGCAAGAGAGAGAGAATTTTACAAATCTATATGAAAAGTATGTGCCACTAAACCTGTGAGTACAAACAGTCACTTCAGATATTTTGAGCTAAATAAAAATTAACGTCCCTATTCCTGGGCAGTTGATTCAAAATCATATGACTCGGATCTGGATAATAATTTCAGACAATGAAGTCAAATCAAATAGCTTCTCCAACGAGTTAGCAATTTGTTATAAGAAATCCAGCAAAGTCAGGGCAAACAGAAGAGTGGCATATTTTCTTTGCAGGTTCATTGAGATCAGGATTCTGGTTTATCAAACTAAAGACAAAAGCTGAAATTCCACAGGGAGGTTGTATCAAACAGTCTGACACACTCTAATTGAGGCAGCCGACTGGAACAGAATGGGATTTAAAACATGTACATAGTTTACCTAGTACGCTGGTGTTCAACTTTCTTTCTTAACACACTAATCTCTTCAGTCATAATTGAAGCAGTCATCAAAGGTTTGTTTAACTAGTTTGTTGTCAAACTGAAACTCTTGAGAACCAGTTACAACATGCTTGTAAGGTATTTATGTCAATGCTGATGTCCTTGAAGTCAATGAAGCCATCTTTAGACATTCTATTCTGTTTGATATAGCTGAAGACAATGGACAAGTATGAAAAATTACTGACACAGAAGATCCATCAGGCAATATTTTTGACAGTAAATCTTTACAATTCCCACAAACATTCCCAGTACTTTTGCAACTTAATCAGTTAAACCATCCTAAGTCCTCTAAAAGTCCTGGATCACTTTTTTTCCCGTCTTCAGACATGTTCCTTGAAAACTATGGTAGATTCATAGATATTTTAATAAAACATAAAAATAAAGTGTTACCATTATTTAATCCATTTGCAGATATGTAGCATGGATTAAGGAAGATGTTATTCCAGGATAAATTAGGTAGGTCAGATCCTCAACTAGTGTAAACTGGCAATGCCACATTCATTTCAATGGATGTATGTCAATTTATAGCAGCCAAAGCATATGGTGGAAAAAGCATTAACACCAATTTAGGTCTTAATCATAACAGATATAGAATTATAGAATTGTAGGACAGGAACGAATCTCAAGAGGTCGTTTAGTCCAGTCCTCTGCACTCAAGGCAGGACTAAGTATTATCTAGATTAGTGGTGGGCAACCTGCGGCCGCAGGCCACACATGGTCCATCAGGGTAGTCTGCTGGTGGGCCATGAGACAGTTTGTTTGCATTGACCATCTGCAGGCATGGCCACCCGCAGCTCCAAGTGGCTGTGGTTCCTGGCCAATAGGAGCTACGGGAAGTGGCACAGGCCACAGGGATGTGCTGGCCACCGCTTCCCACAGCTTCCACTGGGAGGGAATGGTGAATCGCGGCCACTGGGAGCTCTGAGCAGCCATGCCTGCGGACGGTCAATGTAAACAAACTGTCTCACGGCCCACCAGCAGATTACCCTGACGATCTGCATGCGTCCTGCGGGCCGCAGGTTGCCTACCACTGATCTAGACCATCCCCAACAGGTGTTTGTCTAATGTGCTCTTAAAAATCTCCAATAATGGAGATTCCACAACCTCCCTTGGCAATTTATTCCAGTGATTAGCTACCCTGACAGTTTAGTCCAACCTAAACCACCCTTGCGGCAATTTAAGCCCATTGCTTCTTGTCCTATCGTCAGAGGTTAAAGAGAACAATATTTTCTCTCTCTGCCTTGGAACAACTTTTTTTTAATACTTGAAAACTGTTACAATGTCCCCTCTTCTCCAGACTAAATATACCCATTTTTTTCATCCTTCCGTCATAGATGATGTTTTCTAGACCTTTAATCATCTTTGTTGCTCTTCTCTAGACTTTCTCCAATTTGTCCATGTTTTTCCTGAAATGTGGCACCCATAAATGGACAGAATAATCCAGCTGAGGCCTTATTAGCATGGAGTAGAGTGGATGAATTACTTCCTGTGTCTTGCTTACAACACTCCTGCTAATACATGCCAGAATGATGTTTACTTTTTTTGCAGCAGTATTATACTGTTGACTCATATTTATATTGTGATCCACTGTGACCCCCAAATATCTTTCCACAGTACTCCTTCCTAGGCAATCATTTCCCATTTTGTATTTATCCTTCGTAAGTAGAGTACTTTGCATTTGTGCTTATTGAATTTCATCATACAGGTCTGTCGCATCTAACGCACATTTAACATGCTCAATTTCAACTTTATGTGGTCGTCAAAAACAAAAAAAAACAAAAAAAAAAAAAAGGAGAAAAACAGTTTTAATACTATACCTGTAGTGCGGGTGATTTTGCCTGCCATTGAACTCAATGGGGTTTTGGCTATACGCAGTTTTCGCTTTACGCTAACCGCGGAACGAAACCCCCACGTAAGATGAGACAAACCTGTATTTACTTCACACAATTTCTCCAGTTTGTCCAGATCATTTTGAATTTTAATCTCATTTGGTATAAGATTTGTTCCATTTGTATCATTGTTTCTACCACTGTTTTACAATTGCAACAAATCTTATATCAAGTGCATCATGTAAGGTGTTGATGGAAAAGTTACAATCTGTCAAGTATGATTATCCTGGTTAAATCCATGTATCATCACTGTATCTGAAGTTTTGAATATTGGCTACGTATCTGTGTCTCAAACATGTTATATGCCTGGGTGACAACCCTCAAATAGATTTACATCATGGCTAGACATCTATGTGTTAGTGGCCCATTAAGGACACTCAGTTCACAATGGGCATTTGAAGAAACTCATCCCACCCAGTAAGCCTTTCCAGTGGCCGTCTCTGTGACTCAGCAAATCATACGAGGACATGTGACCAAATACTCCATATTTTACCAGTAATTTTCTATGCTCATGTGAGCCTGGACTCCATATTGGACCAGTAACTTCCCATACAGCTGGGCTGGGCTATAAATTGCAAACTATGACATCACTGATTTGCCTCTTTCCTGCTCCAATTCTCTGAACTGTGGAGTAACAACTAAAAGGAGTATTTTGAACTATGGACTGAGGACCTTCCAATCTTTTGGAAGTTACCAGAGAGACTTTTGCAATCCAGCAGTCTATTCTATACAAACCTGATGTAAGGACTTTGCAATCATTTGTGTGTATATGATCTGTTAACCATTCAATAACTCTCCTTTATTTTAATAATAAAATCTTTAGTTAGTTTACTAAGGATTGGGTGACAAGATGATATTTGGATGAGATCTGAAATATATATTGACCTGGGGGTAAGTGTCTGATCCTTTGGGATTAGTAGAACCCCACATATGGTGATTTGGGTTTTCAGTAACCTCTCACTATATTTGGCTTGATAGGAACAAAGGGCTGGAATGCCTAACTTGGACTGCGTTTGGCGTCTTGTTAACCAGTGTGTTGCTACAGAAGCTCTTTTGAACCTTTTGATACTGATTTGGTGAACCTAGTTATAGAATAAACCACCAGTTTTGAGGAATTGTCTACCCTGTTTCTTGTCATCTTCCCTGAGTGTGACATTCTCAGTGTGGTCCATCCCAGCCATTTGGTCACATAGGATAACACCTCCTCCCTTTTTTTCTTGCTTGTCATTCCTGAGCAAGCTGTACTCTTCTATATCAAAATTTTAGGCATGCATATTATCATATATAGTGTCTGTGATGCCAACAATGTCATAATTGTGTTAATTAACTAACATATCTATTTCTTCCTACCTATTCCCCATACTTCTTGCATTAGTATATAGATATCTAAGATACTGGTTTGATTCCCCCTATGTTTTTTCTTCTCTCTCCCTTATCCCTCCTATAATGCCCCATGCTCCCCCGGCCAGATTCCAACCTTTCTCCCAGGTCTCCATATTTTTGACTTGCTGTTTTCTTTTGTCTTCTACCCCCATAAAACCTAGTTTAAAGCCGTCCTCACTAGGTTAGGCAGTCTGTATCCAAATATGTTCTTCCCCTTCCTTGATAGGTGGACCCCATCTCTACTTAAAGTCTTTCTTACCAGAACAACATCCCATGGTCAAGGAAGCTGAACCTTTCCTCATGACACCATCCTTGTATCCAGGTAGTCTGGAAAGATAGAAGAGAATACCTCTTGTGCCCCCAAGCTCCTTCACCCTTACTCCCTGTAGTCACTTCTGGTCTTCTCAGGGTCAGAATACCCCACAGTATCATTAGTGCGCACATGAATGAGTAACATGAAGTAGTAGAATACTGCACTCCTTCCATAACATCTTGGATATGGGCCCCTGGCAGGCAGCATACCTCCCAGGATGCCATATCAGGCCGACAGATGCCTCCATCCCCCTCAGAAAAGAGTCACCAAACCCCACTACCCTATATTTCTGCCTGGGAGTGGTGGCTGTGAGCCTCCCAGCCTTGAGGGTACAGGACTTCTCCTTCTCCACCTTTGGGGGCAATTCCTTTCATTGCCAGAGCAGCATAACAGTTCTTTATCACTATGGGGGATGGGTTGGGAATAGGGGTGGAACATTGCCTGCTGCCAGGAGTAACCAGCAGCCAGTGTCCTCCCTGTGACAGAGCCATATCATCCTCCCATGGGGATGTGACAGTAGTCCTCTCCAGCTGATAGATTCTTCAGCCTTCAACGCATCCATATGAATACTCTCAATGAATTCCTCATGTGCATGGATGCTCCTCAGCCTAGTCACCTCCTCCTGTAGCTTTCCCACGTGTTTCCTGAGTGATTCCACCAGAAGACATCTTTCACGCTGGATGGTCCCCGCAGCCTGGCTTTTTGAGAGTGGGAAATGCAGGCCACAGTCTCTGAAAATCCACACCAAGGTCTTCGTAGAGGCATCCACGGTTTCTGTTTGGATACAGGTGCAGGTGGATGAGACAGAAACAGCACTGGCGCTCCCTAGCTCAACGCACTGAACCCATCACATGTGACGGAGACTGCGGGCAGAGGTTGAAACCTGCTAGGACGACTAATACAAGGAGAGCTTACTGAGGAAGCCCCACAGAGACCATGGATACCAACAAGATATTAAAATGAATTCTGTAAAACCAGAAGCAGCAAGCTACCCAGCAACAACAAGCAGCCCAGCTACTACAGCAATGACACAGCAACAACAGATGGCCCAGCACCAAGAGCAGCAGGTGATTAGGGAGCTATCTGCATAACACCAATCATAGCAAGAATGTCTAGTTCAGCAGATGTTGGTGCTCCTGCAACTGAGGGGACATCCTGGACCTACCAGGTTGGGCCAGAGTTCAGAGAACGCTCATACTGGGTTACCAGTGAGGCTGACCAAAATGGGACCCGAAGATGACCCAGAGGCCTTCTTGGTAACATTTGAGCAGGTCACCATGGTGGCCCTCTGGCCTCCAGAACACTGGGCTAGTCTAGTGGCCCCATACCTAACCAGTCCTGCACAAATGGCCTACCGGAACTTAGACCCTACAGGAGCCCTCAATTATGCAAAAATGAAGGCCGCCATCTTAGACCACACCGGGGTGATCCCTGAAACATTCCGCCAGCAGTTTCAATGCAAGAGGTGTTTCCTGGGAGCATGACATTGGGTGGCAGTGCAGTGACTCCATGATGCCGGAGGTGGTTGGAACCCGAGAAGTTGACTGGGTCTCAAGTGGCGGAGGCTATTGTCCTGGAGCAGTTTACAGAGATCCGCCCCCAGGGCGGGAAGAAATGGGTTTGCTGATATCAGCCGAGGGCTCTTGCTGAGGCAGTGTCCTTGATGGATGATTACCTGACTGCAGAAGGACCCCAACTCCAAGATCCTAAACCAGGGAGTCCCAGGGATTGCAGGAGAGACCCAAGTGAGCGATTGCCCAAACCAGAGGCGGAGGGACCTTGGAGTAGGCCCCATGAGGGTCAACCTTCCACCCAGGAGTCATGTGGAGACCTAGCGGGAGGCCTCAAGGGAAAGAGGCCCCAGCTGGCTGACCTGGGCCAACATCACAAAACTCCGAAGCAGACGCATTGAAGGGTTGATGTTATGAGTGCAGTCAGGAGGGACACTTCAGACATGATTGCCCCTTCATGGACTGCAATTATGGCCAGGTCTAGGTAGACTGTTCTTGGGCCCAGCCAAGGGGCTCACCGAAACTTATAATCCCTATGCAGTTCAGTGACACCCCAATATCCAGTCTTATTGACTCAGGTTACAGCCAGACCTTCATACAGGCCGACCTGGTGAAGTCACCAGACTGAACGGAGGCCCCTATATACTTCCAGTGCATCCACAGGGAAGTACTACCATACCCCGCTGCTAAGGTAAAGCTAACGGTGGGTGGTAATGAGGAGACATGCTGGGTCAGCCTAGCCAAAAAAAACTAGTGTACTCCACAGTCCTAGGTTGTGACTGGCACTGGTTTGGGGTCACCAACGGCTGGTGGAAATGAACCACAGGCCCCAGGCATGGGGACTCCTAAGCCATAAGGAGGAAGAAGGACGGGAGGAGAGACATCCCCCTTGACCTCACAGAAGGCCCGGGACCACATCCTGTGGGAGGGGAGATGCTCGAAGTGGAGCATGAATGGCTGCTGATTGATGGGGACTTTCTGATAGAGCAAAGGGAAGACCCAAACCTGAGTCATGTGTGGGAGCAATTGACCCCAACTGAGGAGAAAGGGAATGTTAACTCATGGACACCCCAAGGATCCTGATTCGAGGACCACAATGAACGTCTATATCAAATAACAAAGGACATACCCAAGAAGTGATCCAACAACGGCTGGTGCCACATAAGTTTCTGCATTACTTGCTGCGGTTGGCTCACTCAGTGCCCTGGGGCAGGAGAAGACCCTACACTGGATGGCCCTTAGGTTTTTCTGGCCCGTACCTTCTGTGCCTCCTTCCCTGAGTGCCAACAGGCCGGTCTCAAAGGGATACCCAAGGCGCCACTGATCCCCTTCCCTAGTGGTAGGAGTGCCATTTGAGAGGATAGGAATGGACTTAATCAGGCCCTTAGAGAAGAGCAGATTGGGGTTCTGCTACATATTGGTGGTAGCAGACTATGCAACCTGATACAGCGACCGCCATAGCAAAGGAACTTTTGGAAATGTTTACTCGAGTCGGGATACCAAAAGATATACTGACGGACGAGGGCCCCAACTTTTCATCTCGACTAATGGTGGAGCTATGCAAGCTACTAAACATCCGGGCCCTGAAGTCTTCCGTCTACCATCCCCAGACTGATGGCTTAGTCAAGAGGTTTAATGGGACCTTAAAACTGATGCTCCATAAATTCGTAGAGGATGACCTGCGACACTGGTATAAATTGTTACTGACCTTGCTATTCGCTATACGGGAGGTACCCCAGGCATCCACAGGGTTTTCCTCCTAAGAACTGTTGCATGGTAGGCAACCCTGGGGGATCCTAGACCTCCTTTGT
Organism: Trachemys scripta elegans; assembly: GCF_013100865.1. Classification (NCBI taxonomy): domain Eukaryota; kingdom Metazoa; phylum Chordata; order Testudines; family Emydidae; genus Trachemys; species Trachemys scripta. The sequence goes on along the minus strand of NC_048298.1, from coordinate 258,698,590 downwards.
GAGACCTGGAAGGAACAAGAGTTCCAAGTTACAGGGTCAGTTCCATACATATTACAGCAGCAGAAGCACCTTAAGAAGCTTGAAGGGTTTGCCCCCAAAAATCTAATGAAGGCCCAACAGACCAAGGAGCAGAGATACAGCCAGGGCACCTGCCTCCATAACTTCAAACCCAGTGACTATGTCTTATTGTTACTTCCCTCATCTGAGTCCAAATTCTTATCCAAATGGCAGGGGCCATTCAAAGTGGTCCGAAGGGTGGGACCGGTAGATTACGAGGTCCGCTTGCCCGGATGGCGATGTGATACCTGAATGTACCAAGTCACCCTTCTAAAGGCCTGGAGAGCCCAACAGGGCATGCTAATTGCCCATTACCTGGACTACCCTGGCCCAGTCTTTTCTGGCCGTTTTATCACCCCACCCTGGATGTACAAAAATGGTATACAATCACATAGCTACCAGTCTGGGACAGAAGATACGAGATCATCACCAGCTGTTACTTCAGAAGATATGGGGATCATCAAGGAAGAACTTGAAGCAATGCTAGCCTTGGGGGTGGTGAAAGAGTCCCATAGTGAATGGAGAAATCCTATCGTCCTTGTTCCAAAACCAGACAGGGCCACGAGGTTCTACATAGATTTTTGGAAAGTAAATGTGATCTCCCGGTTTGATGCATACCCAATGCCATTAGTAGATGAGTTACTGGAACAGTTGGGGAATGCCAAATTCATATCTACTCTCAATCTAACAAAGGGATGCTGGCAAATTCCCCTGACTCCAGCTTCCCAGGAGAAGACAGCCTTTGCTACACCATTCAGCCTCTTCCAATTTACGACCATGCCATTCCGGCTACATGGGGCCACCATGACCTTTCAGAGGCTTATGGACCAGCTATTGTGGCCACACAAGCAATACATGGCAACCTATATTGACAATATAGTGATATACAGTACTAATTGGGAGGAACATCTTAGACATCTGACTGTGGTGCTGCAAGCCCTGGGAGAAGCCGGGTTGACAGCCAAGCCCTCCAAGTGTCACCTAGGGCAAAAGGAAGTAATATATCTGGGATACACGGTGGGGCGGGTGCAGCTGTGCCCGCTTGTGAATAAGATCCAAGCCCTAAGAGACTGCCCAACCCCCGCAACCAAGAGGCAGGTGAGACAGTTTCTGGGCCTGGCCAGCTACCACAGACACTTTGTTACAGTTTGTCACATTATCAGCAGCCCTAACAAACCTGATGAGAAACTCCCAACCCAAATGAGTACAGTGGTCCAGGGACTGTGAATATGCTTTCCAGACCTTGAAGGAGTGGTTAAGTCAGGATCCAGTCCTTTTTCACCCAGATTTTACAAAAGGGTTTGTACTCCAGACTAATGCTTCATAGGTAGGCCTTGGAGTGGTACTGTCACAAGAGCATGAGGGGGAAGAGCACCCAGTACTCTGAGTAGAAAGTTATTCCCTTGTGAGACAAGGTACTCCACAATAGAAAAAGAGGCACTGGCTGTGAAATGGGCCATTGAAGCCCTGCAATACTACCTGCTAGGCAATCACTTCCAACTCATCACAGATCATGCACCCCTCCGATGGCTCCATTCTATGAAAGACACTAAAGTCAAGATTATGACCCGGGCCGAGCCCATGCAAAGGTGGACTTCTTTTCCCAAATAGGGGATGGGGAGAGAAGGAGAGGGGACCACCAACCAGAACAGACTTGACGGGGAGGATGTGTGACAGGGTGCACCAACCCCACACTGCCACCAAGGGTGGATAAATCATTGTGGGCGCAGGCGACCATCCCACTTTTCCCCTGCTGCACATGCTCCAGGTGGAGAAGCCATATAAAAAGGAAGCAGCCCAGATCAGCCGGGGAGGGCAACAGAGGAGGAAGGACATATCTTACTGACTCCTGTGACACTCCTGGCTGGCAGAAACCGAAGACCCGGACTGCTCTCCAGGTGACTCGCTGATGACGGAGACTGCCAGGGAAGCTGAGCTGCCACCCGCTGAGGAAGCTGCTGCCTGTTCTATGTCCCAATGCAGAGGGAAGTAAGGCCTATAGGCGGTTAGTTTGTTCCACACCACCCAGGGGTCATAGACTGACGATCTTTTGCCCTGCCCAGAGGGCTAACTCCTCAGTGTAACTCCTTGCCTCAGCTCAGAGGCTGCTGGGCCATAAGACTGTTTGTTTGCTTTGCCAAAGCCTGGGGCCTGCAGGCCCATAGACTGTTTGTCTGCTTTGCCCCAGCCCTGAGGCTGCAGGGTCAGAGACTGTTTGTCTGCTTGCCCCCATCCAGGGGTTACAGTCTGCTTACTGCTTTGCCCCTCCCAGGAGGCTAATTCCCCAATGTAACTGCCTGCCCCAGCCTGGAGGCTGCAGGGCCATAAGACGGTTTGTTCTTTTCGCCCAGCCAAGGTGCTCCAGACGGTTGGTCAGTTTTGTCTGTCCAGAGAGTACGGACTATTTACAGAGTGACAGGGTGCACTAACCCCACATTGGCCAACAGGGGCTTCCTAGTTCGATGCACAGAACCCGCCACAGGAGGGTTATTTTTTTGGTTTGTTGGTTTGTTTTTGATTTAACACTGAAATTTTCTATAGAAAGCCAGACACCTTTTGTTACAAAATTAGTTTAGTCAAAACCCCAGTTTTCTGTCAAAGAACGGTAGTGATGGAAATTTTTCAACTAGTGTTCATGTAGGTTCAGAAGGAATACAAAAATTCAAGGCTCTCATAATGAAACAGCCACTGCTACTATTAGAATAGCAAAGACATCGTAAGTCAAATCATAGTAACTCATTTAGTTATTAACAAAATATTTTGGGCCACTATCATGGATAGAAGGTCCCCAAGATTGGAAAATCTGTGTTTGAAGGTGTCTGTGGCAATGTAAGGCCACAGATCTAGATCTGTTGGATAACTCTATGTGGCCAAGAGTAGGTAAATTAGAAAAGCGTGGTTCGAGTGGTGGAAGACATGCTGTTTCAATGCATTCCACCAGGCAGGCACCAATGGAGGGCTCCTATTAGAATCTTTTCACATGATTAAACAATGAATGCCCTGCCCCACCTTCAGGATGAGTCAACTCTGAAACACGATTTCTGCTGAGGGTGAGATTTTTATCCCACCCTTTAAACACTACCTAATTCAAATTTCCTTTTCCCTCAGGGTCCTAATTCATTGCTAATCTATTTTATAAACAAAATGGGCCAAGTTCAGTCATTATGTAATTCCATTGACTTCAATAGATTTGCACTAGAGATTACTTTGGCCCACAGATCATAATTATTACATGCATTTTACCTATATTCTCAGTGATCCTACAGTTCATCAGATGGACTTCAGCCTTGTCTGAAACCCATTCAAGAAAAAAATATTATACCTCTACTAAAACAATTTAAATTTCTGAAGACGTCTATTATTTTTAAACTAGGAAAAATACAATGAGGCAGGAGAGCCTTTATAATTTTTGGACTTCATACATTTGGTTGATTTTGGCATCAAGTACCTTAGGACTATGAATCATGCCTTTTACACTGATGAGATCATGCACTCATTCACAATCAAGTATCAAGCTGTTATAATATCAGTGGTACTTACTGCTATTATGTGATTTTAAGCTGTTAATGAAAATCTCTCATATATATCCATTGGAATACATAGGAACAAAAGAGTTACACTGTCAGTGAACATGGTTTCAACATAAAGAAGCTTGTGAAAATAGGATAGGACATGATGACACCACCAAAGAAGGATGGTTTTTCGTACACATTAAAATAATCATTCATCAAATAAGGAGGACTCATTAAGACATGCAAAGCTTTGTTTGTTTTACCATAAAAGTTTGATTTTTTTCTCTTAGACTTGTTTTCTTCCAGGGACATTGGGCCAGATTTATAAAGTTATTTAGCTGCCTAAATATGTACATAAATACCTAATCAAACTATGTAGGCATACTTAACATTTTTACAAGGATAATTAGGCATCACCTAAGCCTGCTCCACAAGCTTTTTTCCTCAGGTGTCTATATTATAGACCTTGGGCATAGATAAGCATTTTGGGAGCACTTTAAGTTGTGCTGGAATATTGTGATATGTTGCTATGCTCATAAGATTCCTGCTCTGCACCTAGGGGCATTTGCAGTCCTTACTGTCAAAATATCTATGACAATGTTCTGTCCATTTTTTAGCCCAGATGCTAGAACTAAAGCTCTTCAGCCCCAATCATCATTTGTCTTTTGCTCTACCATGGGCCTGAAACATAGGGCTTGTAAGGGATGGGGATAGGGTTAGTGAACGGTTAATGGGGCAGCTAGAATGGCTTGGAATACAGTACAGAAAGACAGTGGGAAGATAGATAGGGTGGAAGTAGGGCAGTTAGGTTGCAGAGCTGGGAGATTATGTTGTAATAATTGGGTCTAAACATTTACCCTAATTGTGAGTTCAACTATAAAAAGTAAGTGAAAGTTCATAAGATGTCACAATAACCTATATTAACAAATGTTGATGGGAAAAGATTCAAAATGAAGACAGAAAAACTGAATAGTCTGAACAAAAGGGCCTACTAATATAGTTCAAGAACTATGTTAAAATTATTCTTAGTAAAAATTAAAAATGTGAAACCAGAAATTAATAAACAAAAATCGGTGTGTCAGTTATTAGTCCTAATGGTGGACAACATGAGGGAATGAGCTATTCCACCCATGTTTAAAGAAAGAGACTTTGGGGAAAAAGTATAATACTTTAAGAATAATAATAACAACAACAACAACAAGAGATGGAGGCAAGATTAACCATCCTGGCTGCCACCCCCACTGTCTCCTAGGACCACAGATCTTCATCTTAATCCTGAGAGATGTCCAGACCAAATAAAACCTGGGGGGACCCAATAACATTGTTACCTCAACCATTTCCAGCTTAATGCCAAACACTAGTGGGATGAAACATGATTGGACTTTAACAACAGCAGTTCCATCTCATCTCAACTAACTTATTCTTTTTTATCCAAAAGGATAGATATGACCATCTTTCATAACATCTAAGATACTGTAAGACAAGGTTTTTTGTTTGTTTGTTTTTGTTTTTTCATTCTAAAACTCTCTCCAGATAAAGAGAAGGGAAAAAAAAAAAAAAAACACAAGGGGCACTGTTGAAATGAAAGACTAAAATGTTTTAGCTGTTTTTCCTAGTTTCCTTTATCTTTAATAAAAGGTTAAAAGGAATTTAATGGTGTGTTTGCCATAGTACCAAGCAGGCTGAGGTCTCTGTATACCAAAAGCCAGACTAATGTGATGGCTGTCTGCAATGTCCACCTCCTATTTATGGATATGATGAGAAAATCCTAGGAGCCTGCACCTCCTAGGATTTTGTCATGACTCCTACAGCTGTCCAACGTCTGGCTATCCAGATGCTTCATTGCTGACAATTTCCTGGAAGGCTGGCTACGCAAGAAAGAAATTCTTCCTCTTCTTCCTATGAACCAAACCTGTATCCATATATCCTTTGCATTACAACCATACCCCATTCTACCTCAAGCCCTCTCCCCTTTACTGCAATAACAGCCATATAAACTGATACGAGTATTCTCTTCTCAACTGACTTTTTGATCTCACAGGAGGCAGAGAATATCCCCTCTGACCTGACTCATGATATTCCTTGTCCACCCTCACAATACCTCCAGAATAGAACACTTGTCAGGGATGGTCTAGATAATACTTAGTCCTGCCATGAGTGCAGGGGACTGGACTAGATGACCTCTTGAGATCCCTTCCAGTCCTACGATTCTATAACTGTGCACATACATCCACCAGAAAACAATGAGAAAGCCATTGGTGTATTCATTCTTCAGGTAACATACTATAATATTGCCTTGGATGGATTATCAGAATATTTATGACATGTTGTATTCTGCATAAGACAGTGCAATATGAAATACTTCTCCCTGATGCACAAGAATGGACCACTCAGCTATCCACCTACAGGAGATGGTCCAAGAAACCATCCACATGCAGAAGAGGCCTGTATAGTTTGGGATGGGCTGCTGCAGGAAGCATTTCAGAATGAAGGAGGTATCTGAAAAAGTGAGTTAAAAACATGAAACTAGAGTCTGGATGTCAAGAATTCGTGCATTTTATGTGAAATAAATAGGTGCGCTAGGGTAACAGTAAAAAAATTGGGGGCCCCCAAATAGTGATGAGGGAGAGAGAAAACACCACTCATACAGTGGGTGGTTTTTTGTTTTATTTTGTTTTGATTGTTTTGTTTTTTGTTTTAATAATAGTAGTTCTGAGCCTAGCTGTGGCTGTCTCCACACATCCTGGACATTCCAGATAGGCTATGAATGAGGTCACCTTACTCTACTAGTTCCTTGCCTAAGAAGCCACCTTCATCTGTGAAGCCAGCTATGGTCTGACTGGTGATGACACAATTAGGGAAGAGGATTCAGATTGCTCATCAGCTGCACCTGGAAAATTGTAGCTAGAAGGCACCAGGCAGTTGTTGTTGCATAGTCTGAGTGTGTGTGTGTGTGGGGCGGGGGTGAATTTGTTGTTTCACAAGAGAAACAGGTACAGGACGGAAATGATACATAGGACAAATGGATGTGGGAAGGAAGTGGTATTTGAAACTGGATGTGGTATGGATTCAAGATAGGGGCATAGATCGGTCAGGATAGAGGTTAGGATGGTAGTATGAATCAGGGATATTGTAGCCTAAGGTCAGAAATAACTACCAATCATCCAGTCTGACCACAGGGTACCAATACCATCAGCCACCCACATGCTAAAAGCAACAACCAGAATCAGACCAAAATATTACAGCCCTCAGGAGACTAAATTACTGTGTACCATAGGCAGAGATTAGGACTGTGGTGCACCAATGCCTGAGGTCCCTGCAATGACAGGGAATATATTAAGTGAGATTATAGCCAGATAATCCTGGCAAGCAATTTGATCTCCACTCTGCAGAGGAAGGCAAAATCCCCTCAAAGTGATTGCCAAATCCTTCCCAACCCTTCCCAAAGAGTCAGACCCTATGTGAGCAAGAACCAGCCAATCAAGCCCAGAGAGAGAGAATTCTCAGTCCCATTTCCAGCTGTGGCTATCTCTGATGCTTCAGTGGAAGAAGACAAAAATCCCCATCCCCCAAATACATTGGGCAGGGCAGGGAATCCCTTCCTGACCCCTTCTGGTGATTGGCTGAAGCTGTGAAACATGAGATTTTAGAAATATAAGACATGAACCAGAAGGGATCTGGGACTGCAGATCCCTGCTCCTCTCCATCATACGCAGACAAAAAGGTGAGATCAAAAGGGAAACATCATATTAGATACTGCTTTCACAACATGTGGGATAATGAAAACTTCTGACACTGACATAGAATCTTAACTTCTAAACACTTATATACAAGCATGTAAGTAGGTCCATTGAATTTAATGAGGCAACTTAATGTTCATAAAGTGACTCATGTGCATCTGTCTTTGTAGGTTTGGAGCCATAGGGCCTAGTCTGGCAAGCTATCTGCCTGTGGCACTCCCTTTGATTTCAATGGGAGTATCATAAACTGAGAGTTTCAAAGATAGAATATCCCTTCTTTCCTTCATAGCCTTTTCTCATGTGAATTTACAGCTCCATGGGATCCAAATGTGCAGACCCTACTCATGATGGTGAATATTAAAAATATGAAAAAGGTCTGTTCCTTTGGCAGATTTACTTCCAGTGAAATGATTTCCACTGCAATTTAAACAGCAGTGTGTGAAGAAATTACCTGCGTCTAGATCTGCAGAATAACCAGGTCAAGGAGAGATTCTTGGGTATGGTATTGTTTTAGGAATTTACAAAAATTGTTCTCTTGCAAGGAACCATATAAACAGTTCTTTCTTTGACTGGACAATGTAGATATATATTGGAGGCTTTTGATGTATACAGTCACTAGGGTTCCTGGCCAGACCATCACTGTATCTGGGATTAGCCATGTTAACTAGATGTGATAGGTTATAGATAGGAACCTACCTTATACACACATGGTTTAGTGGTGCCATGAGGTCATTTAGGGCACCTAAAGATCCATTCTTGCATCTCCTTTTTACTGGCTTTCCAACATTTATGTTTTGGAAAACTCCTGCACCCTTTGTGTTGTTACTATGTATTTATAACTTTAACTCAAACTTCAGTCTTTTGTCCTCAGTCTTAAATTTATATCCAGGTGTATTAATTGTATACCATCAGGGGTGCAAGTAGGGTGGTACCCTCCAGTATGCAGTGCCGGCAAGAGATTTTTAGCAGGTATGGGGTACCGGAAAGACTTTCAGCTGCCCCTGGGCCTATAATCTGCAGGAGCAGAACACAGCTAGGGAGGACATTAATTCTTTATATGGCTTTAACAGCACAATAGATAGGCTAACAAACTTAAACAAAGTTTTTTTTAAGCCTGTTAGCCTATGTATTGTGCTGTTACATTGGTCAGGAGTCCTCAAGGGGGAGGAGGGGTGGACAAAGGTGTTTAAACAGTGTTTTTGATTCTGTTTCTCCCCATTGCTCTGAATTATCCATGACCTCCATACTGCATCAGATCAAGTTCAAATCATTAGAGGAATGCCTCTGCTTGCACTGACCAGAGGATGTTTGGATTCTGATGTCAGCCCAGTTCTTCAATCTGATGGGAATCAGGCATTGTCCCCAGTGTACACAGAATTCTTCTTTGCAGCCTAACTAGTCTAACATGTATTTTGTTAACTGGAACTAGAGCAGCAAAACAAAGAAAACTAATGTCTTATTTTCCAACTTTGTGGGTGAGAGACCTATAATTGAAGATTATAATGCTGGACACTGACAGCCTTAAACCAGCCAGCTGCCTCAGGAACCTGCCAAGAACTTTGCTGAAAATACGTTCTTCATCTTAGCAATGGAGCTAATACTTATCACACATTTGCCCAGCTTTGTTCGAATGATACTCCTTCTGATTGACAGCTCAAGCATTGTCAGTTTCATCCAGAACAATTTACAAACTTGGACCCTAATCCTGTAAACTCTTGATCAGTTGATCAATCCCACTGAAGACAATGGGACTATTTGCATGACCATGGACCAGTTTTGTGGGCTGGTAAAAGTTTCAGGAGTCTGTTCCTATAAAGTTGAATCCCCCATTGAAATGCAATGTTTGGGTACAATACCATAAAGCAGTTTAGGATAAAGTTCTACTTAAAATTTGTCTTTTAATAAATCATATATATGCTGAAATGACTCCTCACCAACTCCCATATTCCATATAAACAGATTGAATACTACATATTTGGGGGGGAAAGTGAGTAGTTAAGCATGTTGATGTTTGTATATACAAAGGGGATATCAGAGGGGATGGGGAGACCGTGGGGGCCCTGGGCTGGGGGTGAGGTGGGGAAGAGTCACATGGAGGGTCACAGGGAGCGGTCACGTGCCCCCCTTTGTGTCCCTCCCATGAGTGCAGTACCAGCAAGAAATTATTTCTACTTGCAAAAATGCTGCTATGTATATAAAGTGTCACATCTGTACATGATTAAACAGTCTAAACGTAAAGAAGTGAGTCTTGTTGGAAGGCAGATATTTGAAATGGTCGATTTGCTGATAAAGACCAATACACTTCAATAGAGAAACCTATTAAATCTGCATGAAACTAAATGAATTATATATGAAACAGAAACTTAGAAAACAGCAGCCAAAACTGAAGAACATTAAAAAGGGGAGCATGTGAAAATTACTTGGCAAGAAAGTTAAACAAAACAAGTGGAACGAATCAAAGTTGCGGATATCCTGAAGATTAAACAAACCACACAGAAGTGGGTTGGGATAACACACGAGAAGAAATTATGAAAGATGGGCTAATTGAAATAGCAGCTTTCAAACATCATCAAACCCTACATGCTGAAACTTAGTATGTGTGTTTAAAATTGGATTATATAATACTAGTAATTCATGGGCGGGCTGTTACAGTCACAATCCAAAACACTGGAGTAATAATATTGAAAATTGAAGAGTTTTGGGTGTTGATGCTCAATTCTGTTAGAAAGACGTATTTCCAGTCATTCTTGCTGAAAATATTCATGCATCTTCTGTTATTTTGCAAATAACTAATGTGCTGAGTCTGTCCAGAGACCAGACAGGACTACTTTTCTTCCTAAATGGGGGTTAAACTAGATCAGTTGTTCTCAAAGCCCGTCCGCCGCTTGTTCAGGGAAAGCCCCTGGCGGGCCGCGCCGGTTTGTTTACCTGACACGTCCACAGGTTCGGCCGATCGCGGCTCCCACTGGCCGCAGATCGCCACTCCAGGTCAATGGGGGCTACAGGAAGTGGTGGCCAGCACATCCCTCAGCCCACGCCACTTCCCGCAGCCCCCATTGGGAGCCACGATTGGCCAAATCTGAGGACGCGACAGGTAAACAAACCGGTCCGGCCCGCCAGGGACTTTCCCTGAACAAGCGGCGGATTGTCTTTGAGAACCAGTGTACTAGATGACCCTTGCAGTCTCTTCTAACCCTATGATTGTAAGCCAGGTATACTTGGAGAAAGCTTAATTAGATGGTTTTTGAGTTGTCCATTTCAGTTTTTTTCTCCAGAAAACTGTTTTTTACCTCAGAGAAGAGCAGAAATTAAAACCGTCTCAAAAATATGCTCAAGTACACTATTTTTATTTCAGTTTCACACTTCATTTTTTGAACTTATCCTAATAATGTGTGGAAGGAGAATGGAATAATAATAAAAAAAAACAATATTAGAGCAGTTTTTCAGGGACTAATCCTTATTTGTATTATTGTACTTATTTGTGTGCATTCAATGCTCTGCAGCCTTATCTTTTGTGTGGTCATTTACACCAGTGCAAAGGTAAGTGCATAGTAGGCATAAAATGGCACAAAATTAGAATGGTGGTATTTTATGCTTACATTGCACTGGTATAAATGACTATACAGTGTGCAGGCTAAAGAAGTACCAGACCCTAGAGTGACCAGAGATTTTGCCTCAGTTGCCCGAAATGCCTTACAACACTTTAAATTGGAAATTTGCAGAAAATCCTCAGGATGGGGTTTAAATTAGGAAAAATTATAAACTGTTTAACGGGACATAAAATGAGTGATGATAGAATTAGGACCCTTTGGAATGCTTAGAACAGTAATTAGTTTTAGGAGTAAATCTTGAATTAAATACAAATTACAAATCTTAAATTAGAAAAATCTAGTAATGGTGGCTGTCGGGTGATGTAATATAGTGGGAGATCCCATTTCTAGTGCACATAAGGGTCCATTGCCTATGATGTAATGATTCCACTTCCTATGATGCAATGGTAAATTCCACTTCCTGTGTGGAATGACTCAGCAAAATTCCATAGAGATACATTGAAGTCCATACATGGGGCTTTCAAAGAGGAAGTAGCTTGGATTCATCAAAAGGTCAGCTGAAAAACTCCATAAGAATACATTGAGCCCATAGAAGTCTATGGGAGGAGGAGGAGCTACTAGTACAGGTGGCTAATTACCATATAATTAACATACACTAATCTCTGGAAACTGATTGGCTGAACTTGGTGTCACATGTTGGTATGTGACAAATTAGAATGTGTAAATCTCTGAAAGCTGATTAGCTATAATGTATTATTGTAATTCAGCCAATGAGCTGCAAATCATATATTGAGGCAACAGCCAGCAGGCTAAAACCTTGTGGGGGACAAGGACCTGAAGGAGATCGGAACCCTGCAGGACACCTGAAAGGAAGAAAATGCTCACATTGCTGCGGCGACCACACCAGTGGAACCCTGTTGGGTAAGAAAGCTAACTATTGCATTACAGCAACAGAGTAGCTAGCTACACACGATCACAAGCATCAACAATGCTCGCTAGCCTCAGACTTTGCTAGCGTCCATTGCTCTCAAAGCAACCGGCAGCAGCACCACAAGCCATAGCAATGGCTTCCATAAGTAGCTAACAGTCTTTCCATCCTAGTCAGACCGCACGACAGCTGCAACCCATGCTTGCTAGCACTGCTCCCACGCAGCTCTTGCAGCAGAAGTAGCAGCAGTCCACCCAGGGTTCCAAGGTTGCCCTGGGCAAACACCATTTCTGCCACCCAGCTAGCAGGAGGCTACCACAGAAGCCATCTCAGCAGCAGCCAAGTAGGCTTCCGTATCTACTTCATCTCAGTGGAAATGTCACCTCAGTGGAATCAGGCAGCCGCTTGAGCAGCAGCACAACATAGCTGCTCCATGCCAACAACCCACAAAACGTGCTCCCGAGCACCGAGATTGAGCAGAAGGAACAAAGATGGTCTCAGAGGGATTAAAAGGAAGTTTCCTGTAAGCCTAATATTTCTGTTTACCCATTTATTCCTGACATGTATGAGTTTCAAGTGTAAATAAAGCTAGTTGCTTGTGGTCTGAGTGAGATGTTCTCCTACCCGTTTAGTAACTGCCAGGCCAGTGCTTACTAGATGGTTTGTTTTAAGTATTTAATACTGAATGTTTAATTAATATATTGTTATATGCTAACTGGTTATATTGTTATAAGTTATAGCGTATTAAGAGAATGATTATACAGTTACAGGCCACAGAGTTAAATTGAAATTATTATTGTAGTGTTGTGTCTTTATTTGCCGTGCCGCTTTATTCTCCTTTTAACTGTAATCCTATTTTATCTCTATTCTTTTACTGTAACTGCTCACTTCTAAATAAATATTACTTTTGTTTTCAAAGATTTACTGCTTGACTCTATTCTTGATTGGAGGTCTGTATCCATGTCCTTCAAGGGGAAGTTAGCTAACTGCGGCTTTTCCTGGAAATTCCTTTAGGGAAGGCCACAACCTTAATTACCAGAATAGATACACTAAAATTAAAGGTTTTAAATAAAAGCAACATTTGTACACAACATCATTGGCTTAATATTATTGATCTCAAATCTTCTGTTAACACTAGGTGAATAAGCTTCAGCCTATGCATTGTTTAGTAACTCTTCAGTTTGAACCTTGGCTATTCATTATTTGTAGTGATTAATCATCTAAGTCACAGAATACCTGCTTCTAATATATGTATTTATGTTAAATAGTAACTTACACCATAAATAGCCCCATTAAAATTAATGAGACTGCTTGTGGAATATGATACTATTCAATACAGTTAAGGCGGTCTATACTTACTGTGGCCAGTATGTCTATTGCATCCCCTCAGAATGGATATTAACAGTAGCATTGCAGGGAGGCACTGCTTAGACAAGTAGAGTAAAAACACCCCAGAACCTGAGGATATGCTATTTTTAGCAGTGTAGTGTCCCCCTGGCACCTCACTGCTGGAACCTTACCCCATTAGAATCATATGATATCAGGGTCGGAAGAGACCTCAGGAGGTCATCTAGTCCAATCCCCTGCTCAAAGCAGGACCAACACCAAATAAATCATCCCAGGAAAGGCTGTGTAAAGCTGGGCCTTTAAAACCTCTAAGAGTGGAGATTCCACCACCTCCCTAGGTAACCCATTCCAGTGCTTCCCACCACCCTCCTAGTGAAATAGTGTTTCCTAATATCCAACCTAGACCTCCCCCACTGCAACTTGAGACCATTGCTTCTTTTCTGTCATCTACCACCACTGAGAACAGCCTAGCTCCATCCTCTTTGGAATCTCCCTTCAGGTAGTTGAAGGCTGCTATCAAATCCCCCTCACTCTTCTCTTCTGAAGACTAAATAACACCAATTCCCTCAGCCTCCCCGCATAGGTCATGTACCCCAGCCCCCTAATCATTTTCATTGCTCTCCGCTGGACTCTCTCCAATTTGTCCACATCCCTTCTGTAGTAGGGGGACCAAAACTGGACACAATACTCCAGGGGTGGCCTCACTAGCGTCGAATAAAGGGGAATAATCACTTACCTTGATCTGCTGGCAATGCTCCTACTAATACAGCCGAATATGCCGTTGACCTTCTTGGCAAGAAGGGCACACTGTTGACTCATATCCAGCTTCTTGTCCACTGTAGTCCTCAGGTCCTTTTCTGCAGAACTGTCGCTTAGCCATTCGGTCCCCAACCTGTAGCCGTGCAGAGGATTCTTCCTTCCTAAGTGTAGGACTCTGCACTTGTCCTTGTTGAACCACATCAGATTTCTTTTGGACCAATCCTCCAATTTGTCTAGGTCACTCTGGACCCTATCCCTATCCTCCAGCATATCTACCTCTCCCCCCAGCTTAGTGTCATCTGCAAACTTGCTGAGGATGCAATTCATTCCATCATTCAGATCATTAATAAAGATGTTGAACAAAACCGGCCCCAGGATCACTATCCATGTCTTCCTTCTAAGAGGCTCTTCAGATGATATATGTACTGCTCACAGGAGACTGAAAGGCAAAAACAACCTGTGCAAACTCCCTACAGGCCAACTCCCTCAGCACCTGTCATAAACAAATAGTTAAGGGTTAATGCCTCTTTTACCTGTAAAGGGTTAAGAAGTTCACCTAGCTTAGCTGACACCTGGCCAGAGGAACCAATGGGAGGACAAGGTGGTTCAAAAGGAAGGAGGGAAGTTCCCTTTGCCTGGGTCAGTTTCACTTTTGACCGGAGGGAAAAGCTCCAGAATTCAGCCTCTTATCAAGTAGTGAGTTAGTGAAGGAAATAAATAGGGTTATGTTTATTTCTTTGTAGCCTGTCTTGTGCAATTAGAGGAATAATCAAATTGGGTATTTGGGTATTTTTTGTGTACCTAAATTTTTGCCCACGGGAGCATCCTCTGTGTTTGAAATCTGTTGTCTGTGAGAGTAGCTGGTATGCTAATCTCTCCAAGAGGGTTTTCTTTTACCTTTCTTTTCTTTAATTAAAAGCCTGTTTTTATACCTGATTGATTTTTCCTTGTTTTTTAGATCCAAGGGTGTTGAATCTGGATCCACCAGAAGTTGGTGGGAGAAAGGAGGGGGGATGGTTAATTTCTCCTTGTTTTAAGATCCAAGGGGTTTGTATCTGTGTTCACTAGGAAATCGGTGAAGTCTCTCAAGGCTACCCAGGGAAGGGAATTAGTGCTTGGGAGTGGTGACAGCCAGACCAGATCTAAGCTGTTAATTGAGCTTAGAGCTTCTCATGAAGGTCCCCCACATCTGTACCCTAAAGTTCAGAGTGGGGAAGGAACCTTGACAGCACCCTTGGATGCATTAGATCTGAACCCATGGACTTATGCATGTCCAACTTTTCTAAATAGTCCTTAACCTGTTCTTTCACTACTGAGGGCTGCTCACCTCCTCCCCATACTGTGTTGCCCAGTGCAGCAGTTTGGGAGCAGCCTTGTCTGTGAAGACTGAGGCAAAAAAACATTGAGTACTTCAGCTTTTTGTACATCATCTGTCAAGTAAGGTGCCTCCCTCATTCAGTAAGGTTCCCATACTTTCCCTGACCTTCTTGTTGCTAACATACCTGTAGAAACCCTTCTTGTTACCCTTCACATCCCTTACTAGCTGGAACTCCATTTGTGCCTTGGCCTTCCTGATTACACCCCTGCATGCTCTAGCAATACTTTTATACTCCTCCCTAGTCATCTGTCCAAATTTCCACTTCTTGTAAACTTCCTTTTTGAGTTTAAGCTCACCGAAGATTTCATTTAACTGTTAAGCCAAGTTGGTTGCCTGCCATATTTTCTATTTTTTCTGCACTTCGGGATGGTTTGTTCTAGTGCCCTCAATAAATCTTCTTTAGAATACAGTCAGCTCTTCTGCACTCCTTGCCCCCTCATACTAGCTTCCGGGGATCCTGCCCATCAGTTCCCTACGGGAGTCAAAGTCTGCTTTTCTGAATTCCAGAGTCTATACTTTGCTACTCTTTCTTCCTTTTCTCAGGATCCTGAACTCAACCAGCTCATGGTCACTACTGCCTAGGTTGCCACCCACTTCTACTTCCCCTACCAATTCTTCCCTGTTTGTAAGCAGCAGATCAAGAGTAGCACAGCCCCTAGTCGTTCCTCCAGATCTTGTACCAGGAAGTTGTCCCCAATACTCTCCAAAAACATACTGGATTGTGTGTGCATTGCTGTATTGCTCTCCCAGGAGATGTCAGGGTGATTGAAGTCCCCCATTAGAACCAGGGCCTGTGACCTGGAAACTTCAGTTAGTTGTCTGAAGAAAGTGTTGTCTACCTCATCCTTCTGATCCAGTGACCTACAGCACACACCCACCACGATATCACCCTTGTTGCTCTCGCCTCTAAACTTAACCCAAAGACTCTCAACAGGCTTTTCTCCAGTTTCCAACTGGAGCTCTGAGCAATCATACCACTCTCTTACATACAATGCAACTCCTCCACCTTTCCTCCCATACCAGTCCTTCCTGAACATTTATACCCATCCATTACAGTGCTCTAGTCATGTGAACTGCCCCACCAAGTTTCTGTTATTCCAATCACGTCATAGTTCCTTGATTGTTCCAGGACTTCCAATTCTTCCTGCTTGGTTCCCAGGCTTCTTGCATTCGTGTACAGGCACCTAAGATAACTAGCCAATCGCCTTACTTTCTCAGTATGAATCAGGAGGCTTCCCATCTTGAATCCTCCTCCTTGTTTCTCCTCCTGGTATCCCACTCCCCCACTTACCTCTGGGCTTAGGTCACCATCCCCCAGCGAACCTAGTTTAAAGCCCTCCTCACTAGGTTAACAAGCCTGCCTGCGAAGATGCTCTTCCCTCTTTTCGTTAGGTGGATCCCATCTCTTCCTAGCAATCCTTCTTCCTGGAACAGCATCTCATGGTCGAATAATCCAAAACCCACTCTCCACCACCACCTACGTAACCACACATTCATCTCCACAATTCGACAGTCCTACCTGGGCCTTTTCTTTAACAGGGAGGATGGACGAGAAAATGCTTTGCACCTCAAACTCCTTTATCCTTCTTGCCACAGCCACGTAGTCTGCAGTGATCTGCTCAAGGTCATTCTTGGCAGTATCATTGGTGCCCAAATGGAGAAGTAGGAAGGGGTAGGGATCCAAGGGCTAGATCAGTCTCAGCAAACACTCCATCACATTCTGGATTCTAGCTCCAGGCAAGCAGCACACTTCTCAAGTCTCCTGGTCTGGATGGCAGATGGATGTCTCCGTTCCTCTTAGGAGGGAGGGCCCGAACACCAGCACCCATCTCCTCCTCTTGGGAGTGGTGGTCATGGAACCCCCATCCCTAGGACAATGCATCCCATGCTTTCCGGCCGATGGGGTCTCCTTCTGATACCTCCCCTCAGAGGGCTCTTCTAAATCCTTCTCCACAGTAGTACCTGTGCAGAGAGCTTGAAAACGGTTTCACACCTCTATCTGCATTGGGGGTACATAGGTTCTCTTTCTTCCTCTGGAGGTCACATGCTGCCAATATTCTTCCCTGTTCTGCACTGCACTCTCTGAATCTTGAGCACATTTTGCTTCCAGAACCAAACACTGACTTCTATCCAGAAAATGTTTATTTTCTCTGATGCAATGCAGGGTTGAAACTTGGTTGTCTAGTCCTCTAACCTTCTCTTCCAATATCAGACCAGCTTGCACTTCGTACAGATGAAGTTGCATCTGTCCTCTGGGAGAAAGACAAACATGGAACATTCTGAGCAGGTCACAATAACTGATTGCTCACTCCCAGGCCTTCCCTCCAATCAACCACTCAAGGCCCACCTGGAACAAAGCACTCCCAATTCACACTATTCAAACAAACAAGCACTAGGTCAGTGCAGTGAAAAGGCCCTGGCAGTGGGGAAAGGCTCTGGCAGGGGACATGCCTATATGTTTCTGATTATTTTTTCACCATTCAATCAAGTCTATGAATGGTAAAGTGTTTGATTTATATAGTATAATCACAGTTTCTTTCATCAATTGCAAATAGATTATTTAAGAGTTTATATAGGAACTCTGCCATGGACACCTCAAAGAGAAGATCTGGGGACCCTGTAGAGGAACCAGGAACATGTGGAATCCCATGGATTTCTGCCTTTCCTTCCTTTCAGAGGCTATTCTGCCAATGGCAAAGTCCCCGTATAGCTGTTCAATTGGAGTTAATGGTGACCAGTTAAGGATAAGCCTGACTACATTTCCAATGAGAAATCTGGGGGTATTGGATTTTAGTGCGGTTTGAAAAGATAACCCATATGCCACCTTGTCCCAGGCATTTCAACACTACGAAGCTGTATCAGATAGGTTTATGAGTCCCAGAGAGTTGGGGGAGATACTACAGAGATGGCATTCCCTCTTCCTCCAGGACAGCTTTGCAGGAGCAGGATTCCTGCTCACCTCATAAGCAGAGAAAAGAGATGGGACCTCTAGTAGGTTTTTTCAGTTTTACAGTAAAGGGGACATCAATAATTAACAATTTTAAAATTTACTGAAATGTAAAGCAATGTTTTTAGATGTGACCAAAAATAAAATAATACTCTCGCATATCTCTTGTGCATAGGCTTGATATAAATAGCGGAGGGGAGAGGGGGAAGGAGAGGAGAGACTAAATGAACTCTGATTTAAAAAAATCAAGAAAATATGTGTGTTAAAATGTTCAGTTGAGTTATGGCTGTCTCCTATATATTACAAAAAATGTTTCAGACAAATTCTTCCAAATATGAATAGAGGTATTGTGGCCTTAGGGTGACCAGATGTCCCGATTTTACAGGGACAGTCCCGATATTTGAGGGTCTCTTTTATATGGGCTCCTATTACCCTCCACCCCCATCCCGATTTTTCTCACATGCTATCTGGTCACCCTATGTGGCCTTAAAATGAAAGGCTGTGGGAACATAAACCCCAACTAAAACAGTAAATGTTCTGAAGAGGTTTATTTTCCCTCATTGGTTAGGCAGCTGTTTTTCAAAATTTGTAAAAATCCACAGGGAAAACACAGAGAACTTTATTCTCTGCAATCTTGCACCTTGTGTAATTATTTACAACTGTGTAAAGTACATGTAAATGATACCATCTGTTTTGCAAGTCCATATATAACTATACAAGGTGCATGGCGGCAGAGAATCAGCCTCAAAATATAATTGTCTGGCTATACTGAAAGAAGGACAGGAGGCATTTCACATGGGTTTAATCAGGCCACAACATTATTATTACATGTCTGGAACTACCTGGCAGATAAGTGGATAGTGCAGGTAACCCCATATTTATTCTGAAAAGCCCCCCAGGTAATTAAACAGCTCTCCCTCTTTTTCCATCTAGGTCCTTCCAGCAAATCCATTGCCAGGACCTTACCATCCTCCCCCTTTCTCCTGCCCCGCCCCCATCAGGGATAAGGTGGGCTATAAGAATGGGGGGTTGGTCCCCTGCCATACCAATCATAGGAGTCCACAACTGCACCGCATTCATTCCTTTAACGAACACCTCTTTTTAAGTCCTTTACCAAGCCATTTATCCAGTCAGTGTATACCTTTCCTATGGAGTACCTACACTGGACATCTGCCACAAGGAGGCACCAGCAATTAGCTTGGCTGCCTCCGTCCCAAACTCAGTCTGGTTCCCAGACATCTTTTACTTCCCCCTGTTTATACTGGCCAAAACAAATGGGCTCCAAAGCTTCACAGGGGGACCCCATACTCCCTGAATAATTTGATGCCCCGAATTCCCAAATTGTGGAGCCTTTTATGATCCCAAGGGATTTTGCCACCACCCTGTTAGAATGTGTCGAGCCTTGTCCACTCAGGTGGATATTACGGCTCTCAGACAGACCCTGCATGAACGAATGCATGTCCGACAACACAGATCTGTATCAAGTCTTTTCTTGTCCTGGACAGTAATTGAACTCCTTTACACATTCCCAAATAGTGTTCACCAACGGGTGTCACATTATGACGGTGACTGCTGATCAGGGCCAGCTCCAGGCAGCAGCGAAGGAAGCAGGTGCCTGGGGTGGCCAATAGAAAGGGGTAGCACTCCGTCCGTTATTGGAGGGCATGTCCTGGTCTGCGGCGGCAATTCGGCGGCAAATCCTTCACTCCCCCTCTTCCTCTTCGACGGCACTTTGGCGGCAGCTCAATCATTCTTTTTTTGTTTAGTTTTTTTTCTTCGCCGCTTGGGGCGGCAAAAAAGCTGGAGCCGGCCCTGCTGCTGATGGGCCCCTCGGCACACAGCAGTGGCACTAGTTTGCCCAATAACATGCTTCTCCTTCCATACCAACACCCTTAAGGCCACTAGGATGTCTACCTATGTGCCTAAGAAAAACAATCCTGTGCCCACAGATTCACACCAGCGCCTCTATGGCCAGTCTGCCAACATCTGGAATGGAATCATAACACAGTAATGGCAACTGACCACCTGAAGTTGAACACCATATTGTATGCTTCAAATGCCAACACCCAATTGCCAGAATTGTCTGTGCCCCTGTACCCAGCTGCACCACTGCTGTTGTGGCCCCTGATTGCGAATGACTGAGAACCACATTCCATAGGGCAGAACCAAGCTCCCAGCCTTCCAGAAGGTAACAAATGCTGCCCAGTCTCCTTAATCAGCCATTGACCATCACAAGTTTAATATCCCTGCTTGCCCCTCCTGGTGTACATCACCCAGTTCCAAGCCCCGCCTCAACAGTGCCCTTACATAACCCAGGTATCAGCTCACTGATTCCGAAAGTACCAATACTGCATTTAAGAATGCTGCTCTGAAGAAGATCATTTAGATTCCTGAGAATGTTAGCTGTGATGTGCCAGTATGACTGCTACATGGGACATTGGAATACAACCACCCTGCCAGCAACCTTTGAATTAAGACTGCTGTGTGGATATGGATAACCATTTAGCCCCACTGACAAATGTAACAGCCTGGAGGCGATTCCAAAATTGAGGACTCCAGTTGACAAGTTACTCATTACCCTGTGTACCACAGCTGTACCCCGGGTACCGCTCTGTAATGGGCCATTCGGTGACCAGCCTTACCGCTCCTGTAATTGCATGAATTTGTTAAGATTTGTCCTATAGCTCTGCCACGTGTAAGGAGGGAGTGGATCTCCATGCTACAGCGCTAACCATCCTATCCCCAGGTTCCAGGTAGCTAGCAGAATTCACTCAAATGTGCCCCCATCTGCCTTATTAAGATACTTCCAAATGAGCAACCTTACCATCTGCAGCGGAAATGGAAATGGTGCTCTTGCCAACCTGTGGGTGGCACTAGATTTAACCCTTATGATGGTTCCCCCTGGGATCTTTTCCTTACTGCTGTGGCATGAAGACTCTGCATGTGTCCCAAAACATAATCCACAAACAGGCCTGCTCTGATGGATGTGTACACAGTTCTGAAGCCTACACCCAATGCCACATGCATTTGTTGCTGCCCTGACACACCCCTGCTTTCAGCGTTGCCCACACGGTTTGTAATCAGTTGGGATGGACATCAATACTCTGGGCAATCCTGTATGCTTTGGAAACCCCGAATGCTGTGAAGACAACCTTAGAAACAACAGTCTCAACCACTTGCATGAAAATTCCTGCTGACTGAGGTAGAAGTTTGCTTCCCTTGAAGTCCCCCAAGCCATGAAACTGGGAAGGAAGGGGGAGGACTGCCTTTGTTAATGAAACAGAAAATGCCCAGCGCCAATCTGCCCCTGGCCAAGCACCAGCCCCATCCCCCAGTTTCATGGCTACTACCCCTGACTGCTACTGACTCCCACAACATATGCCCTGTGCAGCCTTTGAATCCCTCCGCTTCTCCCAGTTCTAGTACTGGGCCTAAAAGAAAGGGGAGAAATGAAAATTCCCTGGGTGCCCCCCCAAAGAAAAAACCTGAACCAGCTCCTAATTATTATGATAACCTAATTATCATAGCTCGGTTGTTATGGGGAGGAGGGGCATTTTTCTGTGTCCCTTCTCCTCCCCCTACCTATACCCCAGGCTAATCTGTTCCTTAGAGCTGACTAACCAGTTAACTTCCCCTTCCTTTTATTGTTCTGTTTCCACAGGGAGCCAGCAGTCCTCTGCACTTAGCAGGGAAAACTTGAAACATGATTTTTCCCCCACTTTGTCTCCCCCTTCACTGCTTACAGTCCTGCCTCCACAGGGAGCGGAGCTGAGCAAAATTGCCCCCTGTCATTCCCTGACCTTAGCAGGGAAATTTGAAGCTTGATTTACTAATGCCTTTACTCACAGCACAGCTGGGGGGGGGGGGGGGCAGAGGGGAGGAAGAGGGAGGGCACTCCCAGTCCTTGTGTCCCTACCAGGAAATGAATGAGACTGCAGGCTGCTTTGCTAGCCATATCTCCCTCCCCTTGTGGAGCTACTCTCCCATGCATTCACCATATCTGGGGCCAGAGGAAGAGAGGAATTGCTCCCCTTCCCCCTTTCTTACTGTTCTGCTTCCATGTGGAGCCATGCAGCTGAGAGATGCTGAAGTGCTGTGTTGCCTCCTCCATTTCAGATTGCTTCCTGTAAAAAAGGGAGCTTCAAGCACAGGGCTGCCCCTTTTAAACCCTGCATGCCTAGGGGATGACTCCCCTTTTGCAACAGTTTTTAAACACCCTCCCCCCCACACCATACCATAAAACACTGTTCCCTTCAGCCAACAAGCCAAATACCCTTCCCCACTTAAAGATTCAGGACAGTTATTCTGGCACTTCCAATAGACTATGATGATCCAGTAACAAAATTTAACTTTTTATATTATAAACCATTAAACTATTTACCAAAAAGGCTCCATTGCACTGAATGGAATTAATGCAAAATTGTATAAATATGCTGCATCTGTGGTTTGAAATCCCATTTCACACATAATAAACCTGCTCCTACATACCCGTTTCCCTCAGCAGAAAGAGGTTAAAATTATACCCATATTTAGAGAAGATTCAGCAATAGATCCTCATAATCGCAGACTAGTATTGGTTTTGCCTGAGGTTGCAAAGCTCATTGAGCAAGCTGTACACACACTGTTTTATAATCCACATATTAATGAAGGTTGGGAAGTTTTGATTTCACTGTAAAGATTCCATTACTGTAGCAATCCTGAGGTTTACCCATCTCATCTTACAAAAGCACTGACACAGTTCAATATGTATTTTATGTCAAGCTGTTCTGAGCTCTAACCCAACATTTTTCATATGATGCATAGTATTATATTTTGCAACAAACTAACTCCATATTTGCTGTTTACCAGCGTCATGTTGGACATATTTTTCAAAATTGGCCCTCAATGTTTTTTTAAAGCATTGTTTAACTTAGGTCTTTGAGCAATGCTCTAGGTTTATTATTCACCTAGATCAAACCTACAAAAAAAACTACTGGCAGGTAGTGTTTACTGAAGCACTATGCATTTGTGCAAAGTGCAAGTGGGATTATTGACATTATTGTATGGTAGTAAGCATTTGCAGGATCAGGCCACTAGTATTATATAATTACCCCAACTATGTTCACACTTATTCATGAATAATGAATTCTAGCATAAAATCCTGGTCTCCCTGAAGTCAATGGGAGTTTTTCCATAGACTTCAATGGGGCCAGGCTTTCACTCCTTGTATTTAGAATACATGTAAGTGTATCATATTAAATCTTTTACAGATTTATATTGCCCCTTCAGGAGCAAAAGCTACCTTTCTTTAAGATTCATGTTGCAAAGTCAAGGACTTAGTCAAGTTAGAAAATGCCAGAATTAAGGTTGCCTGTGCAACCGTTATATGACCCCTTTGGGTGTGTATGCATTATGATTGTGACATTATCCAGGGTACAATCTGGACTGTTGAACATCTGTGTTCCCTCAATTTTTCAACCTGGGGTGCCTTTTACACTACTTCATTATGAGAGCAACCACTCCTGGTCAGCTCACACACAGCCTCTCGTATATAAATCACTCCCAGCTATCCAGTATGATTGCTATCACCAGCCACCCATTAATTATATGGCAGAGCAACACCAGCAAACTCCAAGTTCTGGACTTTCCCCCAGAAATGTGAGTCTTGAACAGCACCCTCCTGGATAATAAAAGCTCATATAAAGTCTGTCATTCCATTAACAGAAAGTTATATGCACAAATCCTGTTATACCAAATGAAGTTTCCCAAACACTTCAATCCAAGCACACTGGTTTAGATAAAACAATAAAACAAGTTTATTAACTACAGAAAAATAGATTTTAAGTGATTATCAGGAAGGAAGCATAAAATCAGAATTTGACTACAAAGAAATAAAAGGTAAAACACAACTAATATCTAACTTAACAAGCTAAGTGAATTCAAAGCAAAAGTCTCTCTCACCACATACTTCAGCAGTCTTACTTGCTGGATTCCTTTCAGACATGAAACCTCCCCCAGTTTAGTGTTACTTTCTTTGTCCTTCAGGTGGTGTTAATGCTGTGTGCAGAGAGAAAGGGAGGAGTGAGTGTCTGTTCTGCTTTCTTATAGTTCTCTTTCTTTGAAAATTATCTCCAGCTGACCTTCAGGAGACAAAGTCTGTGGGGACTGGAACCTCCAGCTGTCTCTTTGCTAAGGTATACATTTTTCACTCACACAGTTTTTTCTACCAAATAATGGCTACTTGACCTGGTGATAATCCATTTGACCTTGTTGACACCAGGCTGAGGTGTCAGTTTGCCTTTTGTTTTGGATTTGTGGATGTTTTTACAGACTTGTCTCAGTAATACCATACAGTCAAATCTTATAAATTGACATACAATGTTTCCACAAACTTTGTCAGGACAATAATGATCAGAAAATTATGAGTTTTCAAATGATACCTCACAAGGCATACTTTGTTCAAAATTTATCATAGTCTTGTAGAAGGGGTGAAGATTAGGGTATAGATTGTGACAATGATACAGTATCTAATTATATGATCACATGCTATTTATTATTTTGTTATTCCATGAAAAAAACTGATTTCAATATTTTTTCCCCCAATTTGGGATGAAAACAAATGTTGAAATATTGGCATTTTCTGTGGGAAGGAAATTCCATTTTTTATTCACCAATAATGACAACCATATATGTATGTAATAGGGATATTATCATATAGAAATATACATTTAGTCTGGGATTTTCTGTGTTGTCTTGAGGATTTAGACACAGATGCCAATGAAGTTAATGTAAACCCCTTATGTTGCACTGGAAGTATCAGCCTTAAAAATTCTGAATTTTAAATAGATTTATTCAAACTGTAACATAAAGCACCATGAAGTATTATAAGGCAGAATGAAGTATGCTTCATACAGCACTGAATCACTGAGCATTATTTTAGACTGAATATCTGTAACAGTACTATGTGTACTAAATGTATAATTATTTGGCTATTTCAATAGTGGATGTAGTAAGATATTAGCTGTTTGTATATTCAAAATTTCTCTTCTCATGAAAATGATTTGTATTTAAAAGGCATTTCATTCATTTTGCTTCATAATTAGTTGTGCATTATATACTCGTTTTCACCAATCAGATTGTGACTATGTAGGTTTCTTTAGAAAGCACTGTTGATAGTGACTATATGCCTAGCTTGCACAATATATTCAAAGCAGCAAGACTATAGGGAAATTTAAAGCTTTGTTATGCTTACCCTCAAGCCGTTATAAAATCATGCCATTTGCAGTACTGATTTCTACTATATGTTCTCTTTTGCTAGCTTTAATTGGCAATGAACTCTGGGGATGGTGCTCTCTCTTACATTAGATGCACTCATACCTCAATGGTCCAGTTGCTATGTTCCATATATTAATGTCACACACATACACAAAGCCCTGGTAAAGGTTCCCTGAGCTCTACCCACCTTGTGTTCTTGAAGTCCCCTGAATCTGAAAGGAGTCCAGGCACTGCACTGGGGTGGAGTCTCTAAGCACCCTCTCGTGCATCTCCTTATGAGAACTAGGACACTGAGGTTCAATTTCCTAGACCCTGAGACTAGTGCTGAGCCATCAGATCCCTCCAGAACATAAACATATCTTCAGTGCTGGGAGAGGGTATGTGGGTGCTCTGAGTTTACAATTTAACTCTTCAGGGGCATGTGACAATGAAAGCAAATTGTCAGACAGATTTTACACGGGATTCAAAATAAAAAGTATTCTTTACTTAACACACAAGATACACAGATATAGCCAAAATAATACACACGTCTATGCCTCAGTTTGTTCACTACCCTGGAGATCTCTTTGGGCCTTGGGCAGAGCCCTAGAGAGGTGCCCAGGATTCTTTTCCTGGAAATCATGTTCTCTCTTCAGAATCATGGAGCCTTTCTCCCTCTCTAGGTCATCCAGCTTTCTCTGACCTCAGCTGGGCCCTCAGAACTTGATGTATAAATATATACATATAGGGCACTATATCTGGCTGGTGGAAATTGGCCTGATTCCACTGAATCATAGGACTGGAAAGGACCTGGAGAGGTCATCTAGTCCAGTCCCCTGCACTCATGGCAGGACTAAGTATCATCTAAACCACAGAAGTCAAGGGAGTTATGCAGATTTACACCACTTGAGGTATAAAGCAGGGGCCAGATAATGCCATCTTCACTCATGCCGAACTTCCAATGAATTCAATGGAAGTATGGCACAAAACACAATCTGTGAATGTAATAACTAAACAGCAGAATGGACTACAGTATGTAAATGTTGGGGCCAGCCTGCAGCACAGTCAGTCTCCTGGCAACTCACTGAGTGCAGCTGGCCCTAATAGAAACTGTTCATTGTACCAGCAGGTCAGTGACTATTCAACATTCCTATCCTGGAGCAGTGTTTGGTCCTGTACCTGCCTCCAAGGCTTCTAGCTTTGCCCCTATCCCAGCCTGTACGTGCTCCGGCATTGAGATCCTTCCTGATTTCTGACTCCTGGATAAGAATCCATGCTCTACCTTCTGACTGGAAGTCTGGTTAACCCTTCAAATTAATCTTTGTTCTCTGACTCCTGGGTATAACCTTTGTCTTCTCTCCTGGCCCTGGCCCTTCTGGATTCATATGTAATTGGTAGGCTGGAGTCCCACTTCAACCACTAGGCCAGACCACCCATGACTCAGTCACTGACAGTTTGAGCAGCCCAAAAGATTGAACAAGGGTGACTAAGTGGTTGAACTACCCTTCAAATGTATTCTGCAGAGGCAGCTGTGTCCCTGCTGGATATTGTGAGAATCCTAAAGGTCCTAAAGGGTGAGATTATGACTTTGTAGGTACAAACTGCTGTCCTACAGGCTCAAGCCATCTCACCTGTAACTGCCACCCTGGCTTCTAGGGAGCTGGAAATTCCAATGCCAGGTAAGTTGGACTGTGACATTTTCCATGGTGTTACGGGTCCCACTGGTTCCGCTCATTCCACCAGCCTGGGTGTCCTCACACTGTCCTCAGTGCCTTACTTGGGTGTGTGCCAGAGAAGGCAAACACCCAGCTACAGACACAGAGTGAATTCAGCTCTGTGTTGGAGGAAGCAGCTCGGGGATTCATCCAGCACTCACGTGCACATCCCTTTTGGGGAGTAAACCCAAAATAATATTGCCTTGTGCTGTATAGAAAGATCTGAACAAAGATCGCAGTCTCCCTGAATGTGGAGAGAGATATGCACAGTTTCTTGCCTCCTCTCCCCCAGTTATGAATTGCACAAACTGGACTATGTTATAAACAAGAAATAAGTTTATTAACTACAAAAGGTAAATTTTAAGTGATAAGGGATAGCAAATAAAACAAAGCAGATTGCTGAGCAAATAAAACAAAACACAAACTAAGCTTAATACACTCAAGACAGGTTACAAAATGTAATTTCTCACCCTAAATGTTGTTTTAGGCAAATTGCAGAGTTTCTGTAGATTTAAGTTCCAGTTATTTCTCTTTTCAGACTAGACTCCTGTCTTACTCTGGACTCAGCCCTTGCCTTTCCCTCAGCTCAGTTCCTTTGTCTCTACAGGTAATTTCAGCTTTCTTTCTTCTTGGGCAGGAAGGCAATGGAGAAGAATCTTGTTTGCCTTCCTCCCTAGCCTTACACAGAATTTACATAAGGCTTGGGCAGCATTTGTTTCCAGTGGGAAAGTACCAGCAGTGTCCAAGGTGGTACAAAGTACCATTATCACCTAACCTTGAAGTGTCAAAGCAACCATGAAGCCAGGTTTATTTGCAATGTCCACAGGAAGAAACTCCCAGAAGATAGAAGATCCACATCTTCAAAGACTCATTGGTTTTTTTCCTAATGGCCCATCAAGACTGATTGCTTACTATCTGGTCGGTGTCTGCAAGTATAACCACAGTTGTAATTGTCACATAGTCAATATTCCTAACTTTAGATACAGAAATGATACATGCATACAAACTGGATAATCACATTCAGTAAATTCTAATCTTTCCAATAATATCTTACATGAGCCATCTTGCATAAAATATATCTTAGTTATGCCATAGTCATATCATAAGCATATTTCTATAAATATGGAGTGTCACATCACACATGGTTTCATGAGGCAGTGTCAGCTCCTGTTCATACTTTGGCACTGGTTGCTCTCCACTGACCAGACCCAAGCATGAGTTATTATTAGTCTCCTAACTTGGGAGTCCCTGGTTTAAGGATCTCCACTCCTGGAGACTTCTAGCCTCCTGATGGGACATTTTCAAGAATCAGTCCAAGCTATGGTAATTGTGTTTGAGGGTCCAAACTACAACCAATCTACCAAGAGCATGCTTCAGGGGTTGCATCAGGGAAACAGGTCAGTTCCCAAGTTTGCACAGAGTTCTGATAGCTGGCAGCATACACTGAATGGAATGACGTGGTACATTGCTACCATTTCTAATAGGGGTTAAAAGAGGAAATCAAGGACAAGCTAGCATGCATGGCACTCCAACCTCACCTGGACAACTTGGTCAAGTTCTGTATAAGTATAGATGGCCGCCTGACCGAAAGCTGCCTGGAGAGAGTTGAGTTCCCAACTCCCTTCCATGTTCTTATCAGAGCTGCCCAGGCAGATTAGCCAAGTTTGGCTTTGCCTCTGTGATACAGTGAATGGCTGGTGTTGGATGTTAAGCCTATGCCTGCTGTATCGTGGGGATTTTGGACACTACACCATGGGATTCCCCAGTAAGAACTGAGCCACGTCTCAACCAGGAAGACTGCAGGCCTTAGAAATGATAAGGAGGTCTGGGATGAGCCTGTGTTCTTCCCCTCACTCCAGGATATTGCATCCCTTCTTGTCTACCAGCACCCTGAGTATGGATGGATATTCGGCCAGAACCTTCCAACTCCCCCTCGGTCTACAACATTCCAGCATATGAGAGGTCAGGCTGAGGGCATTCGGAGACTAGGGGGACCTCCAACAATATCATGGACTTAAACTTTGCCAAGGTTCACAACATTCCAACTCAGAAAGAGCATCCCTGATTTGGTGGAATCTATTGAGGGATCCCTCCTCTCCTCCAGCCTGGTTACCCATCAAACAGCACCCTTGATGGTTACTGTGTTCCAGGCTCATCAAAATGTTCTATGATTCCATCCTATCTCTGCACCTCACCCCTCTGTCATCCTCAGCATTCCCTTGCTCATCACCCATGATCTGTACATCTACTTCAGGCTAAGAATGGCACACTTCACATCAAGACTCTGCCATCAACTTTGCCTCCCAAAAACAAGTTCCAGACCAAAATCCTCCCCCTCCCCACATAATCTTTGCCACCTACCTGAGAATTCAGAGTCCAAAGAAGGTACACTGTGACCCCATTGATAGCATCAGGAATTCCAGTGAAATAGTGTTATTACACCAATGTAATCAAGAAAAAGATGGCAGATACTTTGCCACCCCAACACAGTTACAATTGTGCAACTGACCTGCAACTCAGATCTGAGATCCATTTTGGCTGCATATAATCTGTCTCAGAATTGAAACTCTAGATGTTTCAAGAATACCTAGGAGAAGGGCTTCACTCATCCCTCCACTTTTCCGGTGGTGGCTCCAGCTTTTGTGGCAAAGAAAGATGGATCCTTACAACCTTGTGTTGATTACCGAGCTCTGAAGAAAGTGATGGTCCAAAACCACTACCTTTGCTAATAATTAACAAACTTGTTGAGAGGTTCTGCTCAGCCAAGATTTTTGCTAAATTGGATCTTCATGGGGCCTACAGCCTGGTCTGAATCAAGAATGGTGATGAACAGAAGACTATGTTCCACACCCGATATGGACAATTTTAATATTTAGTTATGCTTTTTGGGTTATGTAATGCTCCAGTGATGTTTCAGCATTTTGTCAAGTCATATCTTCTGGCACAAATTGGATCATTTTGTAGTTATTTGGATGATAATCTTGTCCTTAAAAAAAAAAATAGGGCATTGCATGAGCAACATGTATGTCACATTCTCAAGAAGACTCCACCAAAACCATCTTTACACCAAACTGGAAAAATGTGAGTTTGACAAAGACACAATCAAATTACTTGGGTATATCATTTCCCTGAAAGGCTAACAAAGGACCCATGGAAAGTGTCTGCCATTTCCGTGTAGAATGTTCCAAAGGACATAAGAGGCTTTCAGCCGTTTCTCAGATTTGCCAATTTTTATAATTATTTTAATAAAAGGATTCTTTCATCTAGTTGCCTAAATAACTGCTATTCTTTGAAAAGGAGTGCAGTTAGTCTTGTTACCACAGGCACAGTTCATGTTTGGTCTGCTAAAAAGATAGTTTGCTTCAGCTTCCATTCTTGTTCACTAGCATCCTGCCAAGCTCTTCATCACAGAGGCAGATGCTGCAAACTCTTCCATTGGAGCCCTTTTGTCACAACACACTGACTTTTGTAACCAATTCCATCTCTGTGCCTTTTATTCATGAAAACTTACCCTTGCTGGGAAGAATTATGATATCTGGGGCAAAGAGTTACTTGCAATAAAGGCAATTTTTGAAGACTGGAAACATCTTCTAAAAGGAGCTTCATTCCTAGTCCAGGTACTTAATAACCACAAGAATCTACCTCTACAGTGAAGAGTTTGTCAGGATCCTAGTGCACAAGTATGGAACCATTGGTTACTTTTCTTTTCCAGATTTAATTTTGTCATCACTTACCAATCTGGATCATGAATGGGAAGGCAGATTACCTGTCCTGCAAAGACAAATATGCCGAGTCAGACATGGCACCCTTGGCTACCATTTTACACTCATCATTATTCAAGGGATAGTAAAAAGGGACCTGATGTCCCTCCTGCAGTCCCTACTTCCCCAAGACATCCAAGCTTCTAAGATCTGTCAGACCCTAGATGCTCCTAATATTCTGCCCAGCTCAGGGCTTTTTGAAGAATGGTCTGCTTTATTGTTGAAGGCACCTTTATATCCCAAAGGGGTAGCCTAGACTTGAGGTGTTAAAGATGTGTTAAGGTACACCAATTACTGGCCATTTCAGCTACTTACAAATCCAAGACAAAATATTACAGAGTTTCTGGTGGCCAAGGGTGAGTACTGATGTTAAGAGGTAGTTGAATAATATCATCTGTGCTGTCAGAACAAGTGCCCACATGCCAAACCACTCTGCCTTCTTCAGCCTTTGCCTACCCTATCTCAACCCTTGTTGTTGGTATCTTTGGATTTTGTCATAGAATTATTCTGCTCCTAGGGATGCACCATCATCTTTGTTGTCATTGAACTCCTCACTAACATGGCACATTTTATTTCCATTTGCTCCTTCCAAATTACCTGGGAAACAGCTCACCTTTCCCTAAATCATTTTTTTGGCTCCATGGGCTGCCAACTGGAGTAATCTCAAATTGAGGTTTGCAATTCACTTCGTTTTTGGCGTGAACCTGCAGACTCTTAGGAATGTAAATACTTACCTCTTTGGCCTATAACTTGCATCCCAAAGGGCAGACCGAATGAGTGCACCAGGTCCTCAAGCAGTACTTCTGTTGATTTCTTAATTATTGTCAAGATGACTGGGCCATCATCTTGCCATATGCAGAGTTTGTGTACAACTTCATCCATGCATCCACCCAGCATAGGCCATTCTATAAAAATCTATGGTTTCCATCCTTGACTTCATTCGGCTGAACGACCAGACTCCCAAGTCCCCACCACAGCAGATCTAGTTACCCACCTTCACCAAGAATTTACTGAACACCTTAAAGCCTCCAAAGGTGATAAAAACATCATGCCATCCAAAAGCACCAAGCCACACCAATCCTGTCTGTAGGAGATAAGGTCTGGTTGTCTTCCAAATACCTAAAATCCACCCATCCCTGAACCAAGTTGGTCCATCACTACCTAGGCCCATTTAATATCACAGAACAAATTAACCCTGTAGCACATATGTTCTTATGATTCTGACAAGTGCAGCCTAAGAACAGCCATACTGGGTCAAATCAAAGGTTCATCAAGCCCAGTATCCTGTCCTCTGACAGTGGCCAATGGCAGGTGTCCTAAAGGGAATGAACAGACAGGTTATCATCAAGTGATCCATGCCCTGTCACCCAATCTCAGCTTCTGGCAAACAGAGGCTATATATACACCATTCCTGCCCATCCTGGCTAATAGCCATTGATGGACCTATCTTCCATGAATATATCTAGCTCCCTTTTGAATTTTGTTATAGTATTGGCTTTCACAACATCCTCTGGCAAGGAGTTCCAAAGCTTGACAGTGTGTTGCAAGTAAAAAATACTTTGTTTTAAACCTGCTACTTATTGATTTCATTTGGTGGCCCCTTGTCTTGTATTATGAGAAGGAGTAAACAACACTTCCTTAGTTACTTTCTCTATACCACTCATGATTTTATAGACCTCAATCATATCCCCCCTTAGTTGCCTCTTTTCCAAGCTGAAAAGTCCCAGTTTTATTAATCTCTCCTCATACAGAAGCCATTCTATACTCCTAATAATTTTTGTTTCCCTTTTCTGAACCTTTTCCAGTTCAGATATATCTTTTTTGAGATGGAGTGACCACATCTGCATGCAGTATTCAAGGTGTGGGCATACCATGGATTTATATAGAGGCAATATGATATTTTCTGTCTTATTATCTATCCCCTTTCTTGATGAACATTCTGTTCACTTTTTTGACTGCCGCTGCATATTGAGTGGATGTTTTCAGAGAACTATCCACAATGACGCCAAGATTTCTTTGAGTGGTAACAGCTAATTTAAACCCCTTCATTGTATATGTATAGCTAGGATTATGTTTTCCAATGTGCAATACTTTGCATTTATCAACATGAAAGTTCATCTGCCATTTTGTTGCCCAGTCACCCAGTGTTGTGAGATCCTTTTGTAGCTCTTCGCAGTCTGCCTGGGACTTAACTATCTGGAGTAGTTTTGTATTAATTCTTCAATCCTTGAAGGTCCACCTGGTTTTCCAGTACCTTCTGAAACTTTATGTGGAGAATCTCTTTCCTGGCCACTCCACTCCACCACCACTTCCAGTAGCTGTCCAGTGCCAAGAGAAGTACGAGGTCCAGGAAATTCTACACTCCAAACAAGTTTGAGGCAAACTGTTATATTGTGGACTGGGAAGGTTATGGGCCAGAAGAGTGATTGTGGGAGCTGGTAGAAAATGTCCATGCTCCAGAACTCATATGTACCTTCCATCAGAAATGCCCCCTGAAATCAGATTCTATGGCCCCATGAGGTACCCTTGAAGGAGAAGGGTACTGTCAGGGACCAGCAAGTAGTAGAGTCGGTCCCCTGGAAACCTGGTAAGTACAGCTGGCCCTGATAGAAGCTGTCTGATTGGCTGCAGAACCCTGTAGCCTGATACTAAAAAAGAGATTCTCCACATAAGTAGCAGCAGCAGTCCAGAGGCTGCTTAACTCGTTCTTAACCTGCAGATGTACTTGGTCCTGTTTCTGCCTCCACTGTCTCTAGACTTGCTTCTGCCTCAGTCCCATGCTGTTCCTGCTCCTGCTCCTTCCCCTGCCTCTAGCTGATCTCTGACTCCCAGGCCAGACCCTTTGCTCCACCTTCTGCTATGATTCCAGCTAACCCTTTGGCTTAGGCTTTGGTTTCTGACTCCCAGCTATGAAAATCTGCACTTTTGAAAATCTGATCACTTATTTAAATGCTTACCTTTAGGTAGCCATTTTTACAAAATGTGGCCTACAAGTATATCTTTAAAATCCTAACTATAAGATGATTTTAAAAGGAATATTTTTTTTCCAAAGAGCAAAAATAGAGAGATTTGTCAGACTTTCAGCAGTTTTAAATTTGTTCTTATTAGAATCATGGAAGCAAACAAATTATCCTGGTATTTCAGTTTATAGTGAGAAGACCTTTATTTATAATCCTGCAATTACAAATTTAGTTTCCCAGGCATATCAGAGATAAAGAATGTGAAATGAATTTGAAAAGAAATGGTTTGATTCACACACTCCGTAACCACAGTTTTATAGTTTCCATTGACTTAAATGGAATTACACCAATGTAAAACTGGTATAACAGCTTGAAGAATGAGGCCCACAGCTTTACACCACTATACAACAGCTCCAAAATAACAACAATTCAAGGTAAAGGATAATCAGTTATATAAAACAAATGTCTCGTTGATTTCTATCTGATGGACTAGCTCCTCTCATCTGACTAAGGGTGCTCTCAGCAGAAGACAGGAGGTGGTGGGAGGGATCAAGTTGTCTTTTGGTCATTTTTGCATGTCCCCCATTATCGTTGGCTGCTTCAGTAACAGCCAAGCAATCCTATATGTATTACAGATGTTTAAGGGCTATTCTAATCTATGCTGGCTGCCATGGGCCCCAAAGGGTCATTCTGACACCTGGATATTGCTGGAGTGCAGCAACACCCTTGCCATGCCCACATTTTTTCCCCAGTCACATTTTTTAAGCTAGGGAACTGAGTGCTACAGAGGCTATATGCCACTAAAGGATATTCCTCTATTGGCTGGATCCACTGATTTTAGGGCAGCTTTTCATCAGCAAGGGGATGCAAAGCTCACCTAATGAACTGTAGAATCTGGCCACATATGCTCAAATTAACTATTTTGGAGCTATACCTATTCTTAAGCTATTTAGAGGCCAGGCAAATTTTTGTTCATGTACCATCATATGGAAGGGTGTGTCACAGAAGAGACAGGGAGATATAATAATAAATTGCTTAAGTATATTAATAATATATAGGTCCAGAACCTTGAGTGGAACAAAATTGTGAAGATTTTAAGGCAGCAGCTGAAGACTACACTAATATAGCAGCCCTATGTCAGCCCCTGATGTAGGGGATATTTTAGAATGGGCACTGGATTGGGGAGGGAGAGCATCAGAAGCAGGAAAGGGCTATCTTGGGTGGTGGAGTGTCCCTTAGGAACAAGGTAAGATGGAAGTGATATTGTGCTAATTTGCAGTGGGTGGCAGTTTGGCACCCTATAGCCCCAGATTCCAGGGGGGAGTTTAAGAGTACAAGTGCTACTCTGACACCTAGGGTGTAGCATGTTTGTTTTAACAAAGTACAGTATCATACCACTTTGTTCTCTTTGGGTAGGTCTACACTGGGATAAAAATTGTGTGGCTGGCCCAGGCTGTGAGACTCGGGCTTCAGGCCTGAAAAATTGCCGTGTTGATGTTCGGGCTTGGGCTGGAGCCCAAAATCCTGGACCCTCCAACCTCACAGGGTCCCAGAGCTCAGTCTGGAACCTGAGTCTGAACATCTACACAGCAATTTTTAGTGCTGCCACCTGAGTCAGCTGACCCATTGTGCCATAGCACTTTTATCTGCATGTAGATGCACTCTGAGTTTTCTAATGCTGATTTTACTAGACTGCTAGACTGTCAGAATGCTTTTAATCCCGAGTCCTTGCAATCTAGGAGTGGAAATGTCAAGGTTGAACTGACTTTTTTAGGGTCACAAGTTTATAGTGGAGATGACTTGTTTCACCTTCTCTCTTGTCACTTTCCATATAGGGCTAAGCAAATCTAGCTGAGAATTTTTTTTCATTCAATTTATCGTTCTGCATATGTTTGACTTTCATATTCTTTCATTTTGAAGTATTTTCTATTCAATTTCAAAATTGGGTACATTAAATTTTTTAAATTTTTTTATTGTAGCTTATCTAGCCAGAATTGGGGCATCATTGTGCTAAGCACTCTACAAATACAAAGTAAGGGACAGTCCCTGCCCCAAAGAGTTTACAGTCTAAATCAGGGGTCGGAAAAATTTGGCACGTGGCCCATCAAGGTAATCTGCTGGCGGGTGGTGAAACATTTTCTTTACGTTGACTATCGGCAAGCAAGACCCCCCACAGCTCCCAATGGCCGTGGTTCATTGTTCCCGGACAATGGGATCTGCGGGAAGTGGCGGGCCCCAGGGCTGCTCCCATTGGCCAGGAATGGCAAACCGTGGCCAGTGAAAGCTGCTGGGGGCTGTGCCTGAAGACAGTCAACCTAAACAAAATGTCCAAACAAAATCCAGTCTGCCAGTGGATTACCCTGATGGGCTGCATGCTGGTTTGTTTACCTGCCGCACCCACAGGTTCGGCCAATCGCAGCTCCCACTGGCCGCGGTTCACTGCTCCATGCAAATGGGGGCTGCGGGAAGCAGCATGAGCTGAAGGATGTGCGGGCCACCGCTTCCCACAGCCCCATTGGCCTGGAGTGGCAAACCGTGGCCAGTGGGAGCCGCGATCGGCCGAACCTGCGGACGCGGCAGGTAAACAAACCGGCCTGGGCCACCAGGGTGCTTACCCTGGCGAGCTGCATGCCAAAGGGTGCCGATCCCTGAAATAGACCAACAATCCCCAAATAACCTAATTGTTATTTTGTCAACTTTTAATACAACCTTTACCTATTCAACTCTGTCTCTGAATTCTGTCTCCAGTCCTGTGCAAAGATTTATAAATGACAATTATAGTGAAATCTTTACTGAGGACCATCTCAACAGGTAATCCCGTCTGAAGAGACTAGTTTAAGGAATGCCAAAGTTTCCAACACAATTTTGTTCATTCTTTAGTTAAAGACCACCTCCAGTAGACAATCAATTTTCACATGTCCCCTGGGTGTTCTCTCAGAGACAGGTTTCATTGTACTGCTATAGAGAAAGAAGGAAGCCTGCAGTTCAGTATTATACATTCTGTTACATTTCTTTCATTAGTTATATGCGAATCCAAACCCTTCAGTTGGAAAATTGATTTGTAGATTTAAGCTTACACATTTGCTCTATTCTGATTCCAAAACAAACTGCTTACATGAAAATATAATTAAAGTACACATTATTTATTCCATGACAGAAAGTCTAAAGGAGTTGTTTACAAATCACAACATAAAATCTCATAGAACAAAAGTTTGTTTTTCGGGCCATCAGGGACACGTACATTTGAGTAGAACAAAAGACTTGTATGTCTTCTAGCCCAGAGGATGTCATTGCTTCTTTGTTTAAAATAATTATGTAGTGGTCTGTTGTAATATTTTGAAGACAGTTATACTTTCCAAAGGGAGAATGAAATATTCACATTAGAGCTTTCCCATATTTAAGCACTTGCGAAATGAAACAGCCTGTAACTTCTCCTCTTTCACTGACTCTTTAAAATTAATCATGAAGAAAATAGAAAATCATTGCTAGGAAACTCTGTAGGTGCCACAAATATTTATGGCATGGTAAATCATAATGTGTTTAGGTCAGTTCTACAAGGCTATCTGGGTCCCTTGGCAAGCTGGGTGCACTTTGTGCAACATGCATTTTAATAAGCCAAATATGATGTGAATACACTCTGGAATAAAGAAAGTAGATCACTCCTGTAAGTGGGGGATTGTATTCTGCAAAGGACTTGGGACTAGTTCCACAAGAGGGACTTCGAGGCAGCATTGCATCACTTAACTTTTAATAAAAAGAAGAACAGGAGTACTTGTGGCACCTTAGAGACTAACAAATATATATATATAGTCTACGAAAGCTTATGCTCTAATAAATTTGTTAGTCTCTAAGGTGCCACAAGTACTCCTGTTCTTTTTGCAGATACAGACTAACACGGCTGCTACTCTGAAACTTAACTTTTAATGCCCTCTTTTCTAGTGGAATCCACAGCCCTTAATTAGGTGCCCAGACTTCCTATATAAAGGATGGGATGATTTAGATGCCTATGAAAGGAATCCACAAAAATCAGCAAACAGACCAGGGAGCTATCTAGGTTAGTCAACAGGAAATGATGAGGAAAGGGGTGAGTCCTAACCCCCTTTCCTGAAAAGGATTTAAGCACTTAATTCCACATTAAAGGGAGCTACCTCTCTCCACTTGGGATTCACAGCTGTAAACTCTCTCCCGGTGTGTGTGCTGCCTAAGCTCTTTCTTGCAAAAAAAGGAGAAAGAGGGTGGGTGCTCCTCTTACACCTAATATCCCAATGGTTACAGAACTCAAGCTTCTGGGAAATGTAGGTTAAATTCCCCCATCCTCTGCCCAAAGTGGAGCAGGGATTTGCGTCAACATCTCCA
This sequence comes from Trachemys scripta elegans, assembly GCF_013100865.1. Lineage (NCBI taxonomy): Eukaryota > Metazoa > Chordata > Testudines > Emydidae > Trachemys > Trachemys scripta. Next base: position 258,660,346 of record NC_048298.1, on the reverse strand, counting down.
GAAAGTTTCCTGACCACAAGGCTATGGGATAGTCAGGGATGGGGGTGGAGCTCCCTTCATTTCTTCTGTTGAAACTTCTCAATTTTTGTATAAATAATTAAATAGTCATTCAAACAAGGACTTAGGTCTCCAACATCTTGGGTTAGTGCCCTAACAAGCAAGCTAGAGAGTCATTTTCTTACATTCTCTACACAATGAATATTTAATTATTCATAAAAAGTGGATCAGCTTCAACAGCAAAGATTGAGCGACTCATCCCAGAATACCATATATCCCGTGGCTAGGACACTCATTCACACTGTGGGGGACCAAAGTTCAAGTCTCTGCTCCATAGCTGATAGAGGGGCAGTTTGAACCCCAGTCCACTGTTTCATGGGTAAGTACTTTAACCACTAGACTAAAGGTTACAAGAGAGCAGGGACTTCCTTCTTTGGAATTATGTGAGAGGCCAGACCTGGTAGCAGCCTCTGAGAAAGCCAGACCAGATCAGACCTCCAATGGGAAGATAGGTAGGGCAACACTTAGCTTGAGGCTCCTGACAAGGCTTAGGCATGAGGTAGGCTCCCAGGTGTCAGACTTTAGACAGCAGTATGCACACCCAGCATCAGAAATTTAGCTGCCTAAGAGATTTTATCACTGGAAATTTAGCAGCAAGGGAGTTTAGGTGCCTAGGATTAGGCAGGGATTTTAAGGATCTAAATTTTGGATTTAGGCACCTAAAGTTGCAGTTAGGTGTCTTTGTGGATCTAGCCATATGCAGTTTTGAAGGATAACCAACTTAACATGAGCTCATAGCTCAATGATTGGATGGATAAACAGGGAAATATTGAGGAGTAGAGATGTGGTATTTCCTCTTCACCCAGCAATGGTAAGATGATTAGTGGAATACTGAGTCCAGTTCTGGTGTTGGAAATAGTGCAAATGGGTTAAAAAAGCCACAAGAATGGTTTAATGTTTGGAAAACTTGCCTTACAGTGAGAAACTTAAGAAGCCCAATCTATTTCAATTATTAAAGTTTATGAGGTTAACTGGGTCATAGTCTATAATATTCTAACATATAGAGGAGATTTCTGGTATTAGAAAGCTCTTAAACCTACTAGACAAAAGCACTGTAAGATCCAAGCTTATAAGATGAAGCTAGAGGCAAACTGGAAATAAGGTAAATATTTTTACAAACTATGAGTAACCAACAATTGGAACATCTTACCAAGGGATGTGATGGATTTCCCTCACTTGAAATGATTCTATCTGAAGTATTTAACTATCAAAATGATAGTTTCTAAATTTCTAAAATTTCTAAAAAGATATAATCATGAAGTTTGTTACAGGATTTATTGGGTTACATTCTATGGAGTATGTTATGCATATGATAACTAGTTTGATCTCAATAGTTGCTTTATTCTTAAAAATCTATGATTAAATGCATCTACGAAGAATCCTTTCACCATTAATCTCCAGATAAAGTCTGAGGGGCATTGGTAGGGGATTTTTGTTATCACATTAGCTCTTATAGAGGGCATTTCATCAGTAGATCTCAATTCCCTTTACAAAGAAAGTCAGTATCATTAGCCTCATTTTACAGATGGGAAAACTGAGAAGCAGCATCACCCAACAGACCAGTGGCAGATCCCAGATTAGAACCTAGATTGTCTGAGTCTCTGTAAAGTGAAGTGTGTGTGTGTGTGTATTTTCACTATTCTAATACCAAGTGCCAAAAAAAAAAAAAAATCATTTGGGATCTGATCTATAGCTGATGTAAATCGGCATAGTACAATTAAAGTTAAAAACCAGTGCATCTCCTTTGAAAGCAGTAATCTGATCATCTATTTATGTTTGATATTAAGAAATGTTATAGGTAGGCTTTATGATTATGAATTCAAACAGATTGTTTTAATCTAATTCAAAAAATTAATTAGGGGCAACTGAAATAGATTATATGATCCACTCTCATAGAATCATAGAAGATTAGGGTTGGAAGAGACCTCAGAAGGGCATCTATTCTAACCCCCTGCTCAAAGCAGGGCCAACCTCAACTAAATCATCCCAGCCAGGGTTTTGTCAAGCCCTAAACTGGGACAGGCACCAATCTACATGAGGCATTAAGTGCCTCCAATATTTAATTTTAAAAAATGAAGTGAATTTTCTGCATGTGAAAGGTGTCTGGTTACACGTTTTGAAGCATTTATTCCTCTTTTTCTATTGAGCCAGGTACAACACAGTTAATGACAATGTTCTGTAATTTGTGCTATAGTGTTTAGTTAGAATTTGTCCATGACTACCAGAAACCATGCTGTCAAGCCAGTTTTTTGTTGTTTTTGTTTTTTGGAGGACTTAAAAAGGAAGTGTTGGTTAAAGGAGAGGAAAGGTGTGTGTGTGGGGGGGGGGGGTTCAGGATCCTGTGACTAGTATGGCAGGGAGCCACCCCCCCCCCCCATTTCTTATGGCTCACTTTAGCTCTTGTTTGAGTTGCTGGTAAGATCCAAGCAACGGCTGGCGGAATCCCTGAGTCAATATTGAATGAACATGGAGTTACCTGCCCTGTACACTTTTATCTGCCAGGTAGTCCCAGACATAAGAATAAAGTTGCACCTGATTAAAACCAAGTGTCCCCTGTTCTTCTTTTGGTATATAAACAGACACTTTAAATATTCTCTAAGAATTAAATTTAAAAGTAATATTTTGAGAGTGGAAAGACCTTTATATCGAAAATAAGGGCACTAGGACTCATTGAAAACATAATTTCAGCTCCTACTAAACTCTGGAATATAAAGGAATATCTCAGAAAATGGGCTAAATAAAGGGAAGAGTTAAAACTCTAAACTGTAAAGATACTGAGAGTTTTCAAACAAGGTCAAAAGGCAGTTATCACTCTGCTGCATATGCAGTAACGGACTGCTTATACATGAGCTGAAGATTCTTCTAAGACTATCCCATGAAATGGCTGAGAGGATGAATGGGTGACAGCAGCTGATATTTAAATCCAGCTAAGCCCCAAAAGAGGAATGCCTTCCCCCTCCAGTGAAATGATGGAAGAAGAATATAAATCTATCTAAACTGAACAAGTAACAGTCTGCTCCCATCACTCAACTTCATAGCACTCTCATCTCAACGCATCCTGTTCACCTCTTTACAGGCAGGCAAGCAAGCAACAGCAACCACACAACTAAGAACACAACAAAAAGGAACCAGCATGTAGAATAAAAAAAAAAGCAACCTTATATTAGAGCACTGTTTCTGCAATATGAACTGGTGTGATGGAGTTTGCAAAAGCACTACCAAGAAGTTAAATTTACTTTTTTCTTGTAATGATTTTAATGCGATATTGAAATGCTCATTGTAATTTAAGATATTACAACAGCTTATCTGTTAAAAACCAGAGGGTTCAGGCAATATATTCCTGGAGAGGAGACAGAAGATAATTTTGGTAAACAGAGAAATAGTGGGATTTAACGTGTATTTAAGATTTTTTAAGATTTAACAGATTGTAACCTAAGTAACCATTATTTATTGCTCATGTGTGTTTTATTTTTCTTGCCTTTTCCATTTCTTTAATAATAAAATAGTCATAGCTATTAAATAAGATTGTTTTGCTTGTCTTAATCCCAGTATCCCCCAAGGCATGGAGATGTGACTAAAATAACAGGAGTCAATGCCTGAATAGGCAGTAACAGAGACAACTGTTAAGATTTGACTTGTCATTTCTTGTTTCATTAGACTATGCAATTTTAGTAGTTTTGGGAATAAAATTACTTGGCACTCAATTTAAACTTGCCTCTCTTGCCTAGAAATGGTGAAGACCTCAGAAGAAAATCACTGTTGTCAGATGCACTCTTCAATACTAGGACATAGTCTGCACATCTATGGTGGGTATCTTCTCTCTCCACATACCTTCCAATAAACAGAAGAGATTTCATTAATAATATTGCTTAACTTTCTGGCTGTGAGATAACATACGTTCAAAAAAATAAGAAATTTTCAAGATGGTGAGCATCTACAGATCCCATTAACTTCATCTGAAGTTGCGAGCACTCAGCACTTCAGAAGTCATACCCAGGGCACCTCAAGTTAGGCAAATATAAAATAAGTGAGCACTTCTGAAAGTTTTGTTTTTGACCTGTTTAACCTCATATAGAAGGTCTGAGGCAGTCAAGGACAGACCCCTTGTAACCATGCCACTGCAAGAATACCAAATACAGGACAAACTGCTGAGAAATAGGGCAGACACACCCCAAAACTGATGGTTATTCTCCCATAAGATATACCAAACCAGATACAAAAGTAAACTTTTGTTTCACCACAATGGCTAACAAGAAGTTAGGAAAGGGTATTTTTAGGCACTCCAATCCTTGTATCACCACCAAAACCACTAGACTTAATGATTAGTGATTATCTAAAGGCCAATTTAATGAAACAAAAGGGTTCTTCTGATCCCAAAGGACCAGCCACATACCCAATAATCATGCTGTTATCAATCCTTTAGTATCTAAAATCTGAAGGTTTATTTATAAAGAGAAAGAAAGAAGAGTGATAGTTAAAATTGGTTAACAGAATCAAATACACCTCTACCTCAATATAACGCTGTCCTCGGGAGCAAAAAAAAAAATCTTACCGCGTTATAGGTGAAACTGCGTTATATCAAACTTGCTTTGATCCACCGGAGTGCACAGCCCCGCCCCCCCAGAGCACTGCTTTACCACGTTATATCTGAATTCATGTTATATCGGGTCACATTATAGAGGGGTAGAGGTGTACATACAGTAATGCGAAGTTTTTTTAATCAGGCTTGTAGCAGTGATGGAATAAACTGATGGCTTATTAAGTCTCTGGTTGCTTCCAAATCATTGGAAGATCCTCAGTCCTTTGGTTAGAATGTTCCCATTAGTAAAAATTCATAATCCAGAGGTTTGAGCAGGAAAGAGGCAAAACTGAGATGTTTCCAGGGCCTTTTATAGGTTCTGCCAAGTGAAGGGAATCCCATTGTTCTCACTGTGGAAAATTACATGGAACAAGATGGTGTTTGGGGTCACATGGGCAAGTCACATGTCCATGCACGATTTCGCTTAGTCACAGCAGAAGCCATTACTTATACTCCGATGGAACATTCACAGGAAAGTCCATTAAGTGTCGATAGGTGTCTCCCATGGTCCATTTTGAGTTAAATGTTCCTTGATGAGCCATTTAACTTGAATAGTCCCTTCAAGTTGTGCAGGTTAAATACCTTGTGGGCATTACCACAGGAGAAAACATTTGAAATACAGCTATAAAGCCAATACTAATAACTTTAAATACAAAAATGATAAATGCATACAAATAGCATAATCATATTCAGCAAATCATAACCTTTCCATGGACAGCTTACTTGACATACTTGCACAAGATTTCTTGCAATTATAAAACAGCAATAGCAATGATGATCTACATGGTCATATTTTAATCGATAATGTCACACCCCTATTCTTGAGGGCTCTATTCTAGTGCTTAGTCACATGATCATCTCTTCTTGCAGTCATTGTCATATTCCTACCCTCTAACTTCTGCAATGAATGAGGCAGGGGATCTTACAGATGAACATTCTCATTGACTACATAATTCTGCCTCATTCATCATCCATCCTATGTACTGAATGTAGCCCCATTGAAAATATGGCTACATACATATCAGTGAAGGATTTTTTTTTTTTTTTTTTTTTTTTTTTTAAGCATTTCAGTTGAACCTTTGCCAGATAGTTTATTGGCAACCCATTGGCTGATTAATGAGAGTAGTATCAGTCCCCATATTGACAATGAAGGATTTGTTTTAAAAGAAGTAATATGTAGCACAATCTTTACAAGCTCTGACATGGCATTGTTGAGTGACAAGTTTAATAGCCATTTAACACCACAGCCTTACATTTATCAATTCAGCTTTTAGAACCACGTCAAATTTTCAGTCTGAACCTAAATACAAGGATTTTTTTTGTAAAGAATAAGTACATTTATGGCTGTACCAATTTATAGGGAGAAGCATCACTAAAGTAGAAATCAACTAATTCAACTATTTCAATAGCATTACAAGAAACCTTGCTTGTGCAATTGTTTATTATTTAATTGTAAATGCAGTGAGTTTTAAAGTGTTGCCTGACACTTCACATTCTCAAGAGGAATCCATTAAATTATATTTAAACAATTAACAATGGTAACAGCATGGTAATTTTATAGCACCAGTACATAGAAAGTGATTAAATTTTTTAAAAGCCCTCACATCTTTTCCAGAGGAATATATGGATTTCTTTACTGGATGAACTGTCTTATCTTATTGTAACATGTAAGGGGGGGGGGGAAGAAAAAAACATAACATAATACATATCCAATCATAATTTGGTAATTAGTTTCAATGAGCACTTATAGCAAGAAATCAGAAAATGAGTCTGCTAAAATCTTTAGCAGCTTGTGCTACTCTGTCATGGATTGCCCAAGTACAAATTCACTCTCTAATACACTCTGGAGCCAAACAGTTACAAGCTACGTCTAACTATGAACAGACTGGAAAGTTACAATCTAGCCATCAACTTTCTTTAGCAGCTAAAAGTGCAATAACAAAAACATGAGAATAAACTAGACTACACTATATTGTTTCCCCTTCATCTTTGATGGTTTATATGGACAGATTCAGTTTGAGCCTGAGCCAACACTCACTGAAGACACTATCCCTCCCCTTCCCCTTAACCCTTGGGTCGAGTGCTGTAGCTATTTTTAGAAATCTCACATTGGTACCTTCTTTGCATTTTGTCAAATCTGCTGTGAAAGTGTTCTTAAAAAGAAGATGTGCTGGGTCATCTTACGAGACTGCTATAACATGAAATACATGTCAGAATGTGGGTTAAACAGAACAGGAAACATACAATTCTCCCCCAAGGAGTTCAGTCGAAAATTTAATTAACACTTTTTTATGAGCATCATCAGCATGGAAGCATGTCTTCTGGAATGGTGGCTGAGGCATGTCTGGCATGTAAATACTTTGCAACGCCGGCTACAAAAGTGCTGTGTGAACGCCTGTTCTCACTTTCAGGTGACATTGTAAACAAGAACCAGGCAGCATTATCGCCTGCAAATTGTAACCAAACTTGTTTGTCTGAGTGACTGGCTGAACAAATAGGACTGAGTGGACTTGTAGGCTCTAAAGTTTTATATTGTTTTGGTTTAGAGGGCAGTTATGTAACAAAAACAAACAAACAAAAAAAACACACACTACATTTGTAAGTTACACTTTCACGATAAAGAGATCGCACTACAGTACTTTTATAAGGTGAATTGAAAAATACTATTTCTTTTATCATTTTACAGTGCAAATATTTGTAATAAAAATAATATAAACTGAGCATTGTACACTTTGTATTCTATGTTTGAATAGAAATATATTTGAAAATGTAGAAAAATGCTTAATACATTTCAATTGGTACTCTACTGTTTAACAGTGTGATTAATCGTGATTAATTTTTTGGAGTTAATCGTGTGAGTTAACTGTAATTAACCAACAGCCCTAATTTATATTTATGAATTATATGAATTCATTATATATAATGAATCTAAATGAGAAGCTAGGATTGTCAAAAGTTGAAAAGGGAAGAAAAGGGACAGAAAGAGAAATCTACGGCCAACAAACATAAGGACAATAAGGAGGGTTTTTTTAAGGATATTAGGAAGAGAGAGAATCCTAACAATGCTAGGGTACTAATGTTTTAAAAGCAGAGAGGGAATGACATGGGTATGTATAGGCCTACCAAACTGACATAGGTTCCAAGCAAAATACAGCAGCTGATATGGCACTGAATTAAGAATTAAAGGAAGGTAATATAATTAATGATAATCAATATAGTTTATGGAAAATAGAGCCTACCAAATGTGATATCTACTTTTTTTAAAAATTAGATTACAAGTTTGGCTGATTAAGATAATAGTATTGATGTAAAATACCTTAGGCTTCTGTAGGACATTTGACTTAGTACTAGAAGACATTTTGACAAGTTAAATAGATTAAAAACTGGCAAACTGATAGGTCTCAAACTGTAATTGTAAACAAAGAATCATCATTGAACAGGAGTGTTTCCAATAGGCTCCTGCATGGATCAGTATGTGACACTATGCTATTTAACAATTTTATTAAAGTCCTGGAAGAAAAAAAAACCCCTCATAGAATCATAGAAATGTAGGCTTGAAGGGACCTTGAAAAGTCATGAATTCCAGCCCTCTGTGCTGAGGCAGGACCAAGTATACCTACACTATCCATGAGATGTTTGTCCAACCTGTTCTTAAAAGCCTCGTATACCAGGGATTCCATAACATCCCTTGGTAATTCCAGTGCTTAACTATTCTTATAGTTAGAATGTTCTCACTAACCTAAATCTCCCTTGCTGAAGACTAAGCTGACTATTTTTTTGTGGCCTCCAGTGGATATAGAGAACAATTGGTCACAGTTCTCTTTATAACAACCCATAACATTTGAAGATTTGTCAGATATCCCCCTCAGTCTTCTTTTCTCAGACTAAACATGCCCAGTTTTGTTTAAAACTTTCCTCACAACTCAGTTTTTCTAACCCTTTTCTCATGGTTGTTGATGTCCTATGGAGTCTATCCAATTTTCCACTTATTTCCTGAAGTGTGGCACTCAGAACTAGGTACAGTAATGCAGCTGAGGCCTTACCAGTTCCAAGTAGAGCAGGTCAATTTCCCCCTGGTATTACATCAGACACTCCTGTTCATACAGCCCAAATGATATTAACCATTTTTCACAACTGCATATAACTCCCAGGCAGTGCCACCACCTACTCACTTATTTCCCATTTTGTAGCTGCACATTTGATTTTTCCTTCCTAAGTGAGGTTCTTGCACTTGTCTATTGAATTTCATCCTCTTAATTTCAGAGCATTATTTTCAATTCTAAACCTGACCTCCAAAGTGCTTGCAAATCCTCCCAGCTTGGTGTTATCTGAAAATTTTATAAGCATGCCGTACATTCCATTATTGAAGTAATTAATGAAAATATTGACTAGTACCAGACCGAGGACTGACCCCTGTGGGATTCTATTTGATACATCCTCCCAGTCTGACAGTGAACCATTGGTAACTACTCTGACTGTGGTCTTTCCTCAGTTATGCAAACACTGTTATGGGGTTCAGGAGCAATCATTACTAATAAAGGCTCATGCCACCTCTTGCTCTGTAACCCTGGATGCCTCACGATGCTTTGCTGCTGTAGCTCCCAAACTGGGACACTCACAACCAGCTTACAAACATGAAGGTCACACCTTGAGTGTCAGTGCTAGACAACCCTGGTTCAGCAGCTCTGACCCCAGGAACCTCTTTACATAGAATCATAGCATATTAGGGTTGGAAGAGACATCAGGAGGTTATCTAGTCCAATCCCCTGCTCAAAGCAGGACCAACACCCACTAAATCATCACAGCCAGGGCTTTGTCAAGCCGGGCCTTAAAAACCTCTTAGGGTGGGGATTTCACCACCTCCCTAGGGAACCCATTCCAGTGCTTCACCACCCTCCTAGTGAAACAGAGCTTCCTAATATCCAACCTAGACTTCCCCCACTGCAACTTGAGACCATTGCTTCTTTTCTGTCATCTGCCACCACTGAGAACAGCTGAGCTCCATCCTCTTTTGAACCCCCCTTCAGGTAGTTGAAGGCTGCTATCAAATCCCCCCCATCACTCTTCTCTTCTGAAGACTAAATAACCCCAGTACCTTCAGCCTCTCCTTGTAAGTCATGTGCCCCCTCATCATTTTCATTGTCCTCTGCTGGACTCTCTCCAATTTATCCACACCCCTACTGTACTAGTGGGACCAAAACTGGACACAATACTCCAGGTGTGGCCTCACCAGTGCTGAATCACTTCCCTCGATCTGCTGGCAATGCTCCTACTAATACAGACCAATATGCCATTGGCCTTCTTGGAAACAAGGGCACACGTCTGCTCATATCCAGCTTCTTGTCCACTATAATCCCCAGGTCCTTTTCTGCAGAACTGCTGCTTAGCCAATCAGTCCCCACAGCCTGTAGAAGTGCATGGGATTCTTCCTTCCTAAGTGCAGGACTCTGCCCTTGTCCTTGTTGAACCTCATCAAAATTCTTTTGGCCCAATCCTCCAATTTGTTTAGTTCACTCTGGACCCTATCCCTACCTTCCAGCATATCTACCTCTCCCCTCAGCTTAGTGTCATCTATGAACTTGCTGAGGGTGAAATTCATCCCATTATCCAGATCATTAATGAAGATGTTGAACAAAACCAGCCCCAGGAATGACCCCTCGGACACTCTGCTTGAAACCAGCTGCCAACTAGACATCGAGCCATTGATCACTACCCGTTGATCCCAACAATCTAGCCAGCTTTCTATCCACCTTATAGTCCATTCATCTAATCCATACTTTAACTTGCTTGCAAGAATACTGTGGGAGACCATATCAAAAGCTTTGCTAAAGACAAGATACATCACATCTACCACTTTCCCCTATCCACAGAGCCAGTTACCTCATTATAGAAGGCAATCATGTTGGTCAGGCATGACTTGCCTTTGGTGAATCCATGTTGCCTGTTCCTGATCACGTTCCTTGCCTTCGGATTCCTTGAGGACTTGCTCCATGATTTTGCCAGGGACTGAAGTGAGGCTGACCAGTCTGCAGTTCCCCGGATTCTCTTTCTTCCCTACAGCCCCATTGTGGCTTCCACCAGCCATATTTACTACTTGCAGGGTGACTCCAACACACTGCCAGTCTGAAATTTTCCTCCAACTGTGTGCTCTGTAATGTCTAGCCCTCTCCTGAACAATTTAGAGAAACAATAAAGTTTCTTTGTTCCTCTATAGACCAAAAGAGCATCACAGCTTATTAACCTAACTGGGGTAAATACACTTTTCCTTTTAAACACAGCACTTCATTGGTTTGTAATAAAAATAGAACAAATGTATTAACTACGGCACATAGCTTAAGTGAGGCCAAGTAAAAGAAATACATTTAGAAAATGTTAAAATCAAATAAAGATGAAAAACATGCATATAAATGTCTAAAACTTAATGTTTATTTATATCTTGTTAGGAGTTTAACAATGCAACCAGAATAGCTTGTACATGTTATTCCCTTTCATGTCTTAATTGCCTTAATTATGTATGAGATTGTGTCCAGTTAACCTTAGGATCAAAGATATAAGATACTGTAGGAAACTAATAATATTACCTACATTGTCTTCAGTTTAACTATCTACGTTATAATGAAGTATTGGCTAATTGCCTTATGTGAATGAATGGAACTAGTTTACCTGTGTATGCATAGGAAATAGAAGATTAGCTTCAAAGCAAAAATCTGCATTGTCTATTCTTTCCTGGGGGAAGGTCCTGCTGTGACAATTTCTGTGAGGCTTGTCAGCCTGCTCAAAGAGCTATAAAGGAAAGCTTCCGTCCTGATCCTTTCAGCTCTAGTCTCCTTAAACTTTGAACAGTGAAAGTATAAGTCATAAGATGAAGACCTTCCAAATAATTATTTGATATACCCTGGAAGATACATGGAAGAACTTGAACAGATTCTACACCTGGACTGCCTGTTGGACTATAAATCTTTAAAATGATTCCAGAAAGACTTCTACAAATCAGCAGCCTCACCCTTTCTGCTATGAAACTGACCAAAGAACTTTACACATATTTGAATGTATATTTAAACCTTTCCAACTCTTCTTTCTTTTACTATTTACTATTAAACTGATACTATTAAGCTATTGGTATCAGTGAATTATAGGGTAAGATCTGAGACTCATAGTGACCCTAGGAAACACTAGCTGATTCTTGCGTCTTTACACTTTCCTTTTTCAGCCACTTATCCATTGAATTTGTGTACAAAAGTTCTAATAAAAACACAGAGAGACTGCTAACAACCAACAAAGTAGAAAATGAGAAGATTCACTCAAGTCTCACTGAAGCGAAACAGCACTCCAGAGAGAATGACAGTTACTGAGGCACCTTAACACTGCTACATGGGCTACAATGTGCTTCCGGCTGGTTTAGCTCACAAACAGCTTTTCTTCTGCCACGAGATCTGTCCCTAGGAGGGTGTCCTGCGAGGGACAAGTTAGCTTGGACCACCTCCCATGTACAGCGTGGCCCCTGCTCACTCTGCCCTCCATAACAACTTCTTCTGTCTGACAATGACAGGGTTCCAAGCTGCCCCATGCATGCCTGGGGTCTTAGTTGCCGCCCAGCCCACCAAAGGGCTCAGGCTACTGGCCCCACGCTGGGGTCTGGGCTGCCGGCTCCGCACTCTCTGGGGCTCCTGCTGCTGGACCCTGTTGACCGCCCCAGTCAACTGAGCTCCACTGAGCTCATGCTGCAGGTCCCGCTGACTGCCGGGGCTTGGGCTGCCAGCCCCAACTGCCCAGCCCCGCTCTCCCTGGGGCTCGGGCTGCCAGTCCTGCGAGAAGCACTGAGGTTCTGGCTGCTGGTTCCCCCGCTGATGGGGGCAGGGCTTGGGCTGCCAGCCCCAACTGCCCTGCCCGCTTTCCCTGGGGCTCAGGCTGTCTGCCCTGCAACCGGGTCCCACCTGCTGCCTCCAATGCCCGGGGTTCTCTGGCCGCCACTAGAGAAGATTTTCTGGTGAACCCCATGTAACATTCTGCGAACCCCCAGGGGTTCACGAACCCCAGTTTGGGAACCACTGCTCTAGATTGTTTATGAGACTGTCAGGTGGGACTATCCCAAAATCCTTACTAAAATCAAGTTATATCATTTCTACTGTTTCTGCCCTAACCACTATGCCAGTAACCCAGTCAAAGAAGGAAATTAGGCTGGCTTGGCATGATTTATTTTTTGACATTTCATGCTGTGTATTGCTTAGAATTCTATTACCCTGGGGGTTCTTACCAATTGTTTGTTTAATAAATGTGTTCCTATATTTTCCAGGTACCCAAGTTAGGTTGACTGGTCTATAATTCCCTGAGTCCTTCTTTTCCCGGCTTTTTAAATATGGTCCAGTCTTCTGGTTCTCACCCATCCTTCATGAGTTATCACTGATAAGTTTGCAGATGACACAAAAAATGGTAGAGTGGTAAATAATAAATAGGACAGATCACTGATACAGAGCAACCTAGATCACTGGTTCTCAAACTAGGGCTGCCACTTGTTCAGGGAAAGCCTCTGGGGGGCCGGGCCATTTTGTTTACCTGCCTCATTCACAGGTTAGGCTGATCGCGGCTCCCACCAGCCTTGGTTCGCCGCTCCAGGCCAATGGGGGCTGCAGGAAGGGCGGGCAGCACGTCCCTCAGCCTGTGCCGCTTCCTGCAGCCCCCATTGAGTTCAACTCAGATGAAAATTCTATAGTGTTCACTACACATCATCTGATCACTGAGGTAGCTTTCACATGCACTCTATCCAATCAACTATTTGATTCCCCTTTAGAAATTGTAAATGTGGCCTTCCTTCCTTACATTAAGAAGGACATCAAAAACATCCTTTAACCCAGCAACATCACACACTGATTATAAGTAAGTTTTTATCAGCTTGTAACCCTTTAGGTTGCTTTGCTCTGTCGGTTACTGAAACTAAACAATTAAAATCCCCCAATTAAGAAAAAAAACTGTCAAAACAAAAACCTTAAATTAAAAAAAAAAAAAAAGGTCTTTCCTCAGCTTATGACACTGGTTCACAGACGGTGACAAAATACCTCACACTCAAATAACAGAAGTCAACTAATAAGCCCTTTCCTGGCTGTTGTTCTACTACCTTCTGCACTGACATTGCTTAAGCATAAAACAGTGCCCCTACACCATCATACGTACCAGGCTCTGAACGAAAAAGGTGGGCTCTTTTTCCAATCTCTCTGAGCTCCCAAAACTTTCTGCCTACAACATTGTCTTGTTTCCTGGATCCCCATTAGATCTAAATCTTGCCCCAGCAAAAAAACAGAAAAATCATTTGCCTCTGGCACATGCTGAGGATGGAGTGAGCATTCCACACTTCAATTTTAATCCCATCTGTATAAAGGCTCAGGTCCAAGTAATCACAGTGAGGGGAGGAGGGGTGCAAGAGCTTCACTCCATAGGTTCTAATGGAAGAAATTACATAGTATGGCTGTCAAACAACTTTGTATGGATTTTTGAAGGATGTATGCAGGCTTGCTAGTAGAATATTTATTTTCTGAATAGACGAAATGGGACATTAAGAAATACCATCCAGGGAATAAACCACCCAGGAAGTAATTGAATGGGCTCCCCTAGAATGTAATGGTAAAGGTCAGTTCAGTAGCCAGTGAGGATCAGGCTTCTGGGCCAGCCTCCTCACAATTGAATCATATACTGCTGTCATGGCATCCTGGGATAAAGCTGCCATTGTGAGGAGGCTGGCCCAGAAGCCAGATCCTCACTGGCTGTGCCTGCCACACAGGATTTCTTCCTAGGCAGTCCCTCATGGGACCCATGGCTGGGAAGAGACACCTCATGTCCCTCCTTATTGTCACTGTTCCTCTCTCATGAGATGCCTTTGTGTTCCATCATCAGAATTGGGACTTCCCTTAGTGCTGCTGGGAATCTCACGGCCAAGAAAAAACAGATTCGAAACCTCTGAAGATTCTAGACAAAAACAAAAATGCTTCTTTTTGGCACTTTTCTCTCTGGTTGATTCATATTACAGAGGGAACCCGAGTACGACACCCCTCTCCACTCACAAGAGAAGGGGGCACAACAGGCCTGGCTACTGAACTGACCTTTACCATGACATATCAAAAAACACCCCAACTGTGGCAAAACTCCACTGTATTCCTGACCCTCTTCCAGACCCCATGCAAAGCATGATATAGAAGACATGCTCTTAAGCCACTTCCCAGAGTAAGAGGAAGTAAGTTCCACCTCCTCCATACCAGGGGCTCCCTCCAGCAGCCGCTCCCCAACAGCATGTGAACTTTTTTGAACAGATACTCCATTGCCGTTCCCTCCACTCCAAATCCTTCCCCACCCCCTCAGTGCAGTTCCTCACAGGTACCAGCTCATAATGTCAGCTGGTAGAGCCACAGGATCCACCAGTCTGTGCACCGTATCTCCTGCATCTCCAAACAAAAAGACTCATCTATCGTCACATTAAAAGAACTTACTAGAGGAGCAAAGTCTCCTTCAGCCCCACCATCTGAGGCTGAAACAATATTGGAGAACTTTGTCTCTGGTCAAAATGACTCTTTAAGACAGAGAGAGCGCAAGAGGGAGGGTTACAATGAAAATGTGTAGGCAGCCTTTAACCATAGCTCTCATGAGTACGCCACCTACCATATATTTAAGGATAAGTTAAAGTATAATTTGGATATTATTTTGATTTTTTTATTACTTGCCAATAGCATATTCAGTGCTATATATGACACAATGGAACATGTAATACCTGACACAGAGAGACATTCCATATAAACAGACAGACAAGTTTGGAAACAAAATCACTATGTTAAGTGCTAGCTTAGAGCATCTGTCTTTTTTTTTTAAATGGGTTGGCAACAGCAGTTTTACTGGCAAAGTCTATAGTTTGTAGATCTCATGGAAGAAATGAGTTTTAAACATCTTAGTTCAATTGCATATAGTTGACAGCTCTTAAAGTTGAGGCTGAAAACAGTAAAGTTGCCCCTGTTGACAAGTCAGTTCCCAAAAGGCCAATAGTTAAGCCTGGGCTGCTTTAGAGAAGACAGGTGTGAGTTAGTTTCCTGTTGCTAGGCAACTGATTTCTAAGTGGCAGTTCTCCTTTCCGAAAGGAACTGTATGCTGTTCTGTCTGTGAGTGCTTACACACAATGCACTCTGATATGAAAAAATAAACTCCATTTGTACAACCAAAACATTTCATTCTTTAAGAAGAGAGATGAGCTGCTGCCCCAAAAATTCTCTTCTATAAACTATTATTCTTCAGTCATCTTTCCAGTTGTGTCAGTTTTTGTGCAATTAATCTTTCAGCGGGGATTTTTCCCCCCTCCTATACCTTTTGGTCTTATCTCCATCCATATTTAAAAGACTGTTGAATGTATGGATTTTGAACATACAACCCTGTAGTAGGTCCTAGCCGGGGCTCGACCCTTCCGGACAGGAGGGGAGCCACACCGACTCACTTCTGTGGGAACAAGTAGTCAGTTAGTCCCGAAACTCCGGCTCTTTGGTGCAGAGTCGGAGCAACCACAGTCAAAGCTCAAGAGCCCAGGCCCTGGATCAGGGCGGGGCAAACACAGTTAGCTCAGACCCTTGCTTGCAGGGGCTGAGCGGGCAACTAGTTCAACGCCCGGGCCCTGGATCAGGGCGGGGCAAACACAGTTAGCTCAGGCCCTTGTTGCAGGGGCTGAGCGAGCAAACAGTTCA